>NC_090309.1:24553837-24856867 GCF_039906515.1 Pseudorca crassidens | reverse complement strand
CCTGTAGTTTTCTTTATCTGTGACATATTTGTCTGGTTTTGGTATCAGAGGGATGGTGGCCTTGTAGAATGAGTTTGGGAGTGTTCCTCCCTCTGCTGTGTTTTGGAAGAGTTTGAGAAGGATAGGTGGCAACTCTTCCCTAAATGTTTGATAGAATTTGCCTGTGAAGTCATCTGGTCCTGGGCTTTTGTTTGTTGGAAGATTTTTAATCACAGTTTCAATTTCAGTGCTTGTGATTGGTCTTTTTATATTTTCTATTTCTTCCTGGTTCACTCTCGGAAGGTTGAGCTTTTCTAAGAATTTGTCCATTTCTTCCAGGTTGTCCATTTTATTGGCATATAGTTGCTTGTAGTAATCTCTCATGATCTTTTGTATTTCTGCAGTGTCATTTGATACTTCTCCTTTTTCATTTCTAATTTTATTGACTTGAGTCTTCTCCCTTTTTTTCTAGATGAGTCTGGCTAATGGTTTTTCAATTTTGCTTATTTTCTGAAAGAACCAGTTTTTAGTTTTATTGATCTTTGCTATAATTTCCTTCATTTCTTTTTCATTTATTTCTGATCTGATATTTATGATTTGTTTCCTTCTGCTAACTGTGGGGTTTTTTTGTTCTTCTTTCTCTAATTGCTTTAGGTGTAAGGTTAGGTTGTTTATTTGAGGTGTTTCTTGTTTCTTGAGGTAGGATTGTATTGCTATAAACTTCCCTCTTAGAATGGCTTTTGTTGCATCCCATAGGTTGTGGGTTGTTGTGTTTTCACTGTGATTTGTTTCTAGGTATATATATATATATATATTTTTTTTTTCAGTACCCAGGCCTCTCACTGTTGTGGCCTCTCCCACTGCAGAGCACAGGCTCCGGACCCACAGGCTCAGTGGCCATGGCTCATGTGCCCAGCCGCTCCATGGCATGCCGGATCCTCCCAGACTGGGGCACAAACCCGTGTCCCCTGCATCGGCAGGTGGACTCTCAACCACTGCACCACCAGGGAAGCTCTGTTTCTAGGTATTTTTTGATTTCCACTTTGATTTCTTCAGTGATCTCTTGGTTATTAATTGTGTATTTTTTAGGCTCCATGTGTTTGTATTTTTTACAGATTTTTTTCCTGTAATTGATATCTAGTCTCATAGATTTGTGGTTGGGAAAGATACTTGATATGATTTCAATTTTCTTAAATTTACCAAGGCTTTATATGTGACCCAGGATATGATCTATCCTGGAGAATGCTCCCTGAGTACTTGAGAAGAAAGTGTACTCTGTTGTTTTTGGATGGAATGTCCTATAAATATCAATTAAGTCCATCTTGTTTAATGTGTCATTTAAAGCTTGTGTTTCCTTATTTATTTTCATTTTGGATGATCTGTCCATTGGTGAGAGTGGGGTGTTAAAGTCCCCTACTATTATTGCGTTACTGTCAATTTCCTCTTTTATGGCTGTTAGCATTTCTTTTATGTATTGTGGTGCTCCTATGTTGGGTGCATAAATATTTACACTTGTTACATCTTCTTCTTGGATTGATCCCTTGATCATTATGTAGTGTCCTTCTTTGTCTCTTGTAATAGTCTTAATTTTAAAGCCTATTTTGTCTGATATGAGAATTACTACTCCAGCTTTCCTTTGATTTCCATTTACGCAGAATATCTTTTTCCATGCCCTCACTTTCAGTCTGTATGTGTCCCTAGGTCTGAAGTGGGTCTTTTGTGGACTGCATATATATGGGTCTTGTTTTTGTATCCATCCAGCCAGTTTATGTCTTTTGGTTGGAGCATTTATTTCATTTACATTTAAGGTAGCTATCAATATGTATGTTCCTATGTAATATCCTCTTCTAGTATTGATCCCTTTATCACTATTTAATGCTCTTCTTTGTCTCTTGTTATAGCCTTGTTTCAAAATCTATTTTGTCTGATATATCACTACCTCTGCTTTCTTGTCATTTCCATTTGCATGAAATATGTTTTTCCATCCACTCACTTTCATTCTGTTTGTGTTTAGCTCTGAAGTGAATCTCATAGGCAGCATATAGAAGAGTCTTTTTTTCAATCAACCACCCTATGTCTTTTGATTGGAGCATTTAGTCCATGACATTTAAAGTAATTATTGATGGGTTTGTACTTATTCCCATTTTATTACTTGTCTGACAGTTGTTTTTATATTCCTTCTCTTTCATTTCTTCTTTTTTTTTCTTCTCTTATGGTTTGATAATTTTCTCTAATGGTATGCTTGTGTTCCTTTATTTTTAATTTTTTTGTGTATCTATTGTAGGTTTTGATGTGTGGTTATCATGGGGTTCATATATGTTGGCCTATAACTATATCTACTTGCTTTAATGTGGTATTCATTTAAGTTTAAACACATTTTTTTAAATCTCCATTTTTTCTTCCCCTCCCCCACATTTTGTGTTTTCATGTCGTATTTTACATTTTCATGGTTATCCCTTAACAGTTTATTGTAGTTATAGTTGCTTTTACAATTTTTTTGTCTTCTAATCTTTGTACTGGTTTATTTAAGTGGTTGCTCCTCTGCCCTTACTCTATATTTGTCTTTCTTATTGGGATTTTCCCTTTCTTATAGATTCTTACTTCTTTTCCACTTAGGGAAGAACCTTTAATATTTCTTTTAGGGTAGGTTTAGTATTGATGAACTCTTTTAGTTTTTGCTTGGCTGAGAAGTACTTTATCTCTCCTTCTATTCTAAATGATAATATTTCCGGGTAGAGTATCCTAGGTTGCAGGTTTTTCCCTTTCCACCCTTTGAATATATTATGTGACTTCCTTCTGGCCTGCAAAGTTTCTGCAGGCAAGTCAGCCTTATGGGAGGTCCCTTGTGTATGACTCTGTTTTTCTGTTGCTGCCTTTGGAATTCTCTCTTTATCTTTAACTTTTTCCATTTTAATTATGATATGCCTTGGTTTGGGTCCTTTTGTGTTCATCTTGGTTGTGACCCACTGTGATTCCTATGCCTGAATATCTGTTTACTTCTTGAGGCTTGGGAATTTTTCATCCATAATCATCTCAAATACATTTTGACCCCCTTCTCTCTCGCTTTTTCTTCTGGGACCCATATAATATGAATGTTGGAATGCTTAATGTTATCCCAGAAATCTCTAAAATTGCTTTTATTTTAAAAAATTTGTTGTTCTTTTTGCTCCTCTGATTGGATGAGTTCTATTATTGCTATCTACCAGATCACTTATGCATTCCTCTGTATCACTTAGTCTGCTATGCATTCCTTATAGTGTGTTTGTGTGTTTACATTTCAGCTATTGAATTCCCCATTTCTGACTGGGTCTTTTAAAAATACTTTCTTATTCCTTGTTAAAATGTTCACAGTGTACATCAATTCTTTTCTCTAATTTAGTTAATATTTTTATTACCAATGCTTTGAATTCTTTGTCTAGTAAATTGTTTATTTCTGTTTTATTTTTTCAGGGGCTTTCTCTTGTTCTTTCAATTGAGAGTAATTCCTCTGCCTTTTTATTTTGCTTAACTCTCTCTGCCTCTATGAATTTATGTGAAACAGTTACCTATTGTGGTCTCAAAAAGGTGTTCATATGTGGGAACATCCCTGTAGTCTGCTACATGTGCCCAATGTCTTTAGGGGAGAGCTAGGTTTGATGTGGACACAAGACACATCTTTCTTCAGGGTGTGATGGCAGCAGTTGGTAGGGGGTGGGGCTGGAGATGGAAGGGCTAGAGCTGGCATCAAGTGTGAGTGGGACTTCCCTTCAGTTCGCGACCATTACCACTCTATCAGGAGGGTGGGGTCTGATTCCAATTTGCTGGAACAGAAGCCCTGAGGGTCAGGTTGACCTGGCTCCATTCCCTTTAAGTATGTGTTTTTTATCTTTCCCTGCACCAGGACTCTTGCCCAAAAGAAGGGAGTGCTGAAGCAAGTGAGGTCTGTGTGCTGATAGAGGTTTGATATGCTGCCTGTGTAGGTGCCCATGGCTCTGCTCAGATGCAGCCTTTGGAGGAATTCCTATTTGTCCCTCACAGTGATCACTACCCCTAGCCTCTGCCACCCCTACCCTGTTGTGGAACAATTCTGCATGGATGGAAGTGTCCATGTGGACTCTCAGCAGGTAATGGAGCATGAGTGGCTACCATCAGAGATTGGGCTGCTTGAGTAAGCACCAACAATGGCCATTGCACCCTGCCCAGGCTCTGCCCTGGGACCAGGTCTTCTGTGCATCCCATGGTCTTTTCCTGGTTGTGGTTGCCCCAGATCCAGTGCCACATTGTGATGTGTAGTCAGTGGGGCTGGCACATTTGTTCAGCTTGGGCTGGGGTGCATGGCAAGATCATCATGGGAAACCTGGCAGCCACTAGAGCAGACCTCTCTCTGCCCTGCCTCAGGAGCTAGCCAGTGAGTGAGCACTCCTCATGAGCTGAGTCCAGGCTTCCCACAGCCCTTCTGTTTTTCCCAGTGGTCCTCCAACCAGCCAAATGTGCTTTTCTCCCCTGTGTAGGACCCAGGACTGGGGAGCTCAGCCTGGCTTGAGCCACTCACTCCCCAGGGTGGGTGTCTGTCTGTGTAATCTCCCTTTTCCTCTGAGTCCCTTCCCAGGGGCACAGGTCCTGACCTGATCACTTTTCTTCCCTTCCTACTTGATTGCATGTGTATCTTTCTTATAGCTTTGTTTGTAGGAGTTCTTCTGACAGTTTCCAGTTAGTTTTCAATGAGAATTGTTCCACGTGTAGATGTATTTTTGATGTGTTTGTGGGAGGAGGTGAGCTCCACATCCTTTTTTTTTACCACCTTGATCCTTCCTAGAAATAAGAGTATATAAATGCTAACACTATGCCAGGGCTAAAGGAGGTGTGGCTATTATTTTAACAAATTCAATATTTCCTAAAATGTTAGCTAATTACTTTTTGTTTTGTTTTGCGGTACGCAGGCCTCTCACTGTTGTGACCTCTCCCATTGCGGAACACAGGCTCCGGACGCGCAGGCTCAGCGGCCATGTCTCATGGGCCCAGCCGCTCCATGGCATGTGGCATCAAGTGGGATCTTC
Source organism: Pseudorca crassidens (assembly GCF_039906515.1). Taxonomy (NCBI): domain Eukaryota; kingdom Metazoa; phylum Chordata; class Mammalia; order Artiodactyla; family Delphinidae; genus Pseudorca; species Pseudorca crassidens. Next base: position 24,851,852 of record NC_090309.1, on the reverse strand, counting down.
CCGGACCGGGGTGCGAACCCGTGTCCCCTGCATCGGCATGCAGACTCTCAACCACTGCGCCACCAGGGAAGCCCGCTAATTACTTTTTTGTTTTCAAAAAACCTTCTAAGTTCCTCTGTGTTCCTCCATACCTTTTAGCACATGGTCTTTCTCATGAATAATTGAAAGCCTGTAAGTTAGGGTAAAAAAGCAAAACAAAACAAAACAAACTTCCCTTGTGGAGCTTTGAAGAGTAAAACAAGTGGAAGGAAAGTCATTTGTGTTGATTGGATTTCGATTCCAAGAATGTGATACCCTAGAAGTTTGGACCCACCCTGATATTGCAGTTATGGATTTTGAATATTTATTGATTTTAACCTGTCTAATCATCTTTTCATCATGTTTTCCTGTTTTCAGAAAGCTTTGTATTTCAAAAAATTTACTGAACTACCCATGAGCTATTCAAATAGCTTAGATAGGCAAATACCTATTGTTACCAAGGAAAACTGCTCTATTTCTCTCTTAGCTCCATGAATTTATTTAATACTTGCTTGTCAAAGTTGATGGGATTTCACAGCCCTAATTCCTGTCTGCTAGCTTAAGGCTGACAATTTCCATTTTCACAAATATTTTGGTAGTGATAGAAATAGGAACTCTTTATGATTTCAACCTAAATAGTTTCCTTTCCATGCTGTGGAGATGCTCATCTTTAGTAAAAATAAGGCAAACCTAGTTCTCATCCATTCCCAGGACATAGGATTGTGAAGTTGGATCTGCTGACTTGGTCCAGCTTTGTTCAACACCTGCAGAATAACTTTTTTTTCCCCCTCACCAGAACCCTATGCTTGACGGCAGCCAGGATTCCTTATTGCATTCAGTGTGAACGTCATTGAACTCTGATCATTCAATGGTAGTGATTCTGAAGTTTCATCTCCTGATTCATCTCCTGAAATTCATCTTTCTAATTTCTGCTGTTCTGAATCTGAACAGAGTTATGATGAGTTCATCAATTGTTCATCAATTAATGTCAAAACTCAATGTAACACCTTCAGAACTAACTTTGACAACCACTAGAATACAAAATGAATTCACTAATGATCAGTTCTTGAGCAGAAAACATCTCAGAAATTTGTGATGATGCAACATTTCAGCTCAGTTCAAAAAATATGCATGGGTTTTTAAAATGGGGATTAAAAATTTTGAACACAGAATGAAATGAGGGCACAGAGAACAGTCAGATGGTTCAAGGGCTCTAAAACTAATTTTTTTTCAAATTTAGAACTTTTCTATTCTTTTGATTAACTTCAGTTTACTCTGGTACTTGTTAGAGAGAAAAATTCAGTGGCCTCTCTGAAATTTCAACTCTCCCTGAAGTCATAGTTTGTTAGTATGTTTTATGGTTATGATAGAAAACACGGGTATTTCTATTACTTGTAAGTGCTTCAAATCAATTCCATACTGATGATTTTCAGTGGAAGGGGCTTACTTTCTTCTGGGGACAAAGCAATAATACACATATATTCCCATGTACATTCACATGTGCTCCATTCCTTCTTTATTACACCCATGTCATGAACTGATAGGGTCTTGCAACTACCAGTTTGGGCCCAATCCACTCAAGGGAGGTTTTCAGTGCTCCCATATTGAGTGTTTGTGTCTCAACTTCAAGCAGGACTGTATGGTTCATTGTCTTTTCTACAGGGGAAGTGGAAAATCCTTTTTTGGTGAGGGGGTATGAAAAGTCTTTACTTTTTATTTTGATACACAGGTGCATGTGTTACAGTTGTGTTTTAGAGCCTGCATATGTACAATTTTAGTAGATACTGCCAACTGTTTTTAAAATTGTTTTTCCATAAATTCCCCAAATGTCAGTATATGTACATCCTTATCAACATTATCTTCAAAACTCTCATCAATTATTTCACCATGTCCAGCTGGCTAATTGGAATCCCAAGTGAGTGCACAATCCTTAGGGTGCTTTAGGAAGCCCATTGTGATCTGACCTCTACCTGTCTTTACAGTCTGTCCTCATAATGAACCCTAGACATTATGATCAGCATCGGCTTTTGAGCAATCTGTGTTTCCTCTTTCACACTTCCAATCTTCACACAGCGTTCTCTTTGTGTGGATTTCCCTTTCCCTCCTTGTCATCCTAGAAGAGTCCTTCTCAGTGTTAGGTCAAGTTCTTTCTCCTCTGTGCTCTTGTAGAACTTAATTCTCTCTTACAGCATTTATCATATTTGTTAAAAGTTGTTTCTTCATCTGACTCTTGAAACTTTATCTTCAGCACCTAGGAATGAATCCAATGCATATTGAGATCTCAATGTTTGTTTGTTAAATGAGTGAATGAGCTGATGAATGTATGACTGAGAACTGGCATTATACAATCCTTGCCTTTTCCCCCATTTTATTTCTAGTCTTACCAGGGAAAATTGGGTTCTAATGAAGCTAATTTCATAGAGTCCTAAGGCAGGAAGAGAACTTATAGTTTCACAAATTATTTCATGTCTCCAAATGCCAGCAGAGTCTATTTACTATCTCAGAGACAGTCATATGTGCTAAGTTGGGTAGCTAGTTGGTATGGAATTTGATTTTGGATTACCTTGAAGATTCTTCTGCTCTTCTCTCCCTACTTTCCTCTCCAACAACAAATACCTAAAGTATCTCTACCTACAGGCAAAATTAACATACAGATGTATTCACTATTTTACCAAGATGTGTTCCATGGAATGTGTCCCATAAGGTGCTTCCTGAGTAACAGACTCTATGGGCAAACTAACTTTGTGGGTTATGCCTGATTGTACCAGCCTTTGTTAGGTCAGGTCTTCCAGGAAGCAAATGCCAAAATGGGATTAAATGAGATTTATTAGGGAAATACCTAAAGAATGAAGGGGAAGAAACAGGCACAGGCAGAGAAGCAAAGGTAGAAAAAAGGAGGATTGAATAGGAAGAATCTTAGATTACAGTGCAGTGCTAAGGAAGTTTCACTGAGGATGGGCACACCAGAGCTTAGTCACTTGTTAGAAAAGTCTCATGTCTCACAGGAATGGGCTTGCACTGGTACACACACTGTGCACTGCCAGGGAGAAATTGTGGTCTCAGCACAAATGCAATGGTGGACCCAGAGGGCTGGCAGCTGGGGCTGTCAGTCAACTTTTGCTCCCTGCAGCAGGAGATCTGAGAGGCACATTTTCATGGCTGTCTCACAGGCTCTATTCTAAAGGTAATTTATATGTAGCATTCATGACATACCTATGAAAGTGGTAAGTTCTACTAATATCTGCATTTTACAAGGCATAGGGAGGTTAAGTAACTTGCCACAAACTGAAGTAATGGATCTGGGATTGAAAACTAATGAATCTGGCCCCAGAGACTGTGATCTTAACCACTGCATTATAGTGTCTCACAATATCCCCTTTTGGAGAATCATAACATAACTTCCCAATACTCCATTCCATCCTATTTCTTTATCCACTTCTTATTTCACAATGTTCATAACTATGGTCAAGGCTTTGAGAATTCTCCAGTAAAAAGAAATGTTTGTTTGTTTAGCCCAGTGCTTTCCAAATTTATTTACCTATGGAACCCATAGTTGATAGTACTAGTGTTCTCTAGAACACATTTGGGAAAATACACTATTTTAAATGATTAGCAACAAATTCTTTCCAAGGAGCAAGGTTCTATGGGAATCGAAGGAGACACTGTGAACGCTGAGCTCCTAGGTGGGCAGAGATAAGTTGTTATAAATGCAAAGGGAGCAGAAGATTGAGATTCATCAAAACAGAGCTTAGGCTTCAGTTCCACCATTTCTGGTGAGGTGACTTGGTTTGATAACCACTAATCCTCAGTGTTTTAGCTGTCAATCATGGATAATAGTGCCCATTTGCCAGTGTTATTCAAATGAAGTATGAATTTATATAAAGGTGCTTATCCCAGTGCCTCGCATAAAGCAGCTGTGGTCAAATATCAATTTTCTCCCTTGATTTTCCCTCAAAGAAAGACTAAATGCATTTAATTTACCCCTTAGCTGAGGGTTAGTTCTCTCAGTGAAAATTATGTCTGCCTGACTAATGTGCAATGACTCTTTGCTTCAGGATATTCACTAAAAAAAAATTAGACACAGAATTTTTCTGTTGAGAAAGGAATTAGGTAAAAATAGTGTTGTGGATTTGAGGGAATGTCCATATATGGACTTTGATTAAAATCTAAGAGCATCTGTCTTTAACATATCTCTTGGAGGACAAGAAAGCTTGGAAGATTAGTTGTATCCCCCCTTGCTCTCCTCAGATTATAAAGATAAAAGTTGAATACCCAGGAATGAAAGGAGTAAAGGTAAAAGAACTATGGGCTCAGGAGAGGAGATGGGCAGAGACAGACTGCTGTATTCCCTTTATTCCCTGGGAAGGAAGTCCTCAGCTGATCCCTGTGCTAGTTGCCCCGATGCTCCTCTCCCTTCTCCCTGCTCTGAGACTCATTGCGCAGCTCCGACCAATCCCAGATCCATTACTTCGGTTTGGGGCAAGTTACTTAACCTGCCTATGCCTTATAAAATGCAAATATTAGTAAAACTTACCACTTTCATAGGTATGTCATGAATGCTACATACAAATTACCTTTAGAATAGAGCCTGTGAGACAGCTCCGACCAATGGGCTTTACAATTCTGGTCTATGGGTGGGGATGGTCAGTTAACAGGACCTGAGCATTAGGACTTTCTACACTGAGGGGATATAGCACTGGACACATGATCATTTGCTACTCTGCTTGTTTTTCTGTAATCCCAGTGATATAAAATTGTCCATTTCCCCTTTATTTTCCCCATGGAGATTTTACTTCCGTCTCCCTCCTGGGCTCGTGATGGACTCTCTGGGAAGGCTTTTCCTCCTCTGGTTCTTCCTTTCTCATTCAACCTTCTACATTTTGCTTCAACTTTTTTGTGTGTGTGTGTCCCTTGTTGGCTCCATTCTTCATTCCGACCCCTCCTCTTTGTCCCTTCTTCATTCTCTGCATAAGTTATTTATATGACAGTTTCACCTTCTTTCCCCTTCTAGGATTTGGCTCTTTCCCAGGTTTCTTTCTGTTACACCTGTGCCGGTATTTGAGCATCTGTAGTCTTTAAGGGTTGGTCAGAGGCAGAGATGCTCCCTGCCAAAAGGCAAGGGGTGATTTGTTCTGAATTAGCAGTCTGTAACTGACTCTGACCTTTATACCTTTTCTGGTACAGAGACAGATACAGTGCAGGACAATATGTGGGCTGCTAGGAGAATTGTATGACCAATCCCTTCCTTCCAAGCTAAAGAGACCAGATTTTATTCTGAGCCCTGCAGACTCTCTCCTTTGATTAAAAATCTTTTATTTTTTCAGAAATAGCAGGTTTACCTTAGTTCCCCTTCTTGTACTGAAATCCCACTGATCTTTCAAGGCTCAATACCCATACTGCACCATCTGAGAGCATGAATTTCCCTGTCAGAGGAAATTACTCCCTCCTCTCTGTTCTCAGGACACCTTGTTTTGGCCTCCCTAATGGCCCTCTCCCTCAGTTAGTTTGCACGGCAGGTAGTTTTAGTGTCATTCTCCTCTGGTAAACTGTCAGCTCCTTAGGGGCACCTTCTTCAAATTTGTAGGACGAGGCTCAGCCAGATATTTTGGAAAGAGCAATGATTCTCAAGCTTTAGTGGCTGAGATATGAAGTATACCAATGGACAATGGCAAGTCTATACAGGACAATAAAACTTGACCCACACCTCTATGGCAACCAGCCTGGGGAGCCAATCAGCCCAGAACAATTAGAATTTGGTCAATAACTGCCAGCTTCACTAATTTTTGCCCCCACCTCCAACCCAGGACCAACCAGAGAAAGTGAAATATATTTGCAAACCAATCACATAGGATGCCCCACTTCTAGTTAGCCTCATCCAGCGTTCCCACATCAATAACCTCCAGTCAAGATATATCTTAGGGGCTTCTCTGGTGGCGCAGTGGTTGAGAGTCCGCCTGCTAATGCAGGGGACACGGTCCGTGCCCCGGTCCGGGAAGATCCCACGTGCCGCGGAGCGGCTGGGCCCGTGAGCCATGGCCGCTGAGCCTGCGCGTCCAGAGCCTGTGCTCCGCAACGGGAGAGGCCACAGGAGTGAGAGGCCCGCATAACGCAGAAAAAAAAAAAAAAAAAGATATATCTTAAACTTTCCCTTTTTTTCCACTGTAAATCTTTGCCATTCCCCTGACTGCCTTAGAGTCAAATGTAAGTGATGGTGGCTGATTTCCTTGCTATAGCAAGCTCTAAACATTAAACCTCTGTGTGTTTTCATTTGGATGGTCTTCATTTATTTCTACACAGCATAAGAATCATGCAGAGAGCTTGTTAGTTGAATTGTCAAGATTCTAATTCAGTAGCTATGCTATGGGGTGGGGCCTGAGATGCTGCACTTTTAATGAGCCACAGGTGATCTTGAGTAGCACAGAATGAGATAGTGTGTTCAGGTAATTATCAGATATTAATCTATGTTCTCCCCACCAAATTTCTTTTCCCTTTCCCTTGCTGCATTCACACAGGGAAACTTTCATGAGTTCAGTATCTCAGGGGAGAAATGAAACAAGCAGGAAGGAAATACTCAGGGACTTTACTTCTGTGTTTTGGTTTTTTTTTCCACAAAAATTCAGGATTTTAGTGATTCTTAACCTGGGGTTATTTTCCTCCCAGCAGGAAACATTTTGCATTTCAGATTGTCACAGCTAAGAGATATTTACTGGGTGTGTGTAGATGCTGCTAACACCTGTGGGGGAGGAAAACTTTTCCCTTCTTCCGTTCTGGTTTCTTTGACTGATCTAATTAAATTGCCATGAGATAAATTTACAGGAGAAAAACAAACTTAAGTTTTTTTATGTACAGGAGCTCATAAAAATATGACTTAAAGAAGCGACCAAAGCAGGCAGCTTTTCTACTTTTTAGACAAAGAAACAATAAATTTGGGAAGAATTGATAAAGAAGTTTGGGCTTGGGGTAGCAAATTAGTGAAGAAGTAACAAGGTTTGTTTACACAGCCTTCTTGGCCCTAAATTCCCTATCTCTGGTGATAAGGTCCTCTCTTTGCCTGCTGGTACATGGAGGATACCTTTCACATGGGGAATTTATTTCCTCCTTCTCAGGGGGTGAAGAAGAGTCAGTGTTCTTCTTGCACTGGCTGTTTCTTAAGTAACTTTAATTCAAAATAACTAATGTACCAGAATGACACACTTTGGGTGACATATTCTGCTCTCCTTCATATCCTAGAATCCAAAGGACAAGCCCCCACTACAAAGAATTATCTGGTTCAGAATGTTAATGGTGCCAATGTTTCAAAACCTTGATATAGAAGAGGCACAGAGAGAATGTTTGAAAGCAGCAAGGGCTTTCCCCATCTCCTAAGATTTCCTGGGTTGGGGGGATCTATAGTAGAGACACAGAGAAAGAGATAAGAGCAGAGACATATGTGGGTCATGGCCCATATAGAGGGGCCTTGTACCATGTTTCCTCGATAGACCTGTGGGGAGACAGAAGGACTTAGAGGAGGAGGGCTACAAGTTGAATCTGGATCAAGAGGGACAGTTGGATAGCCTCATTGTCCATGCTCAATCCAAAGCTGCAGTTATCCCTTAGCATGGAAATGAGAGAAGAAGTTGCTTCAGGATGAACATGCCAGGTGAGAGGGAAAAGGGATACCTCAGCAGTAAACAATGGACAAATGACAGGACCAGATGGGAGGGCTTTTGGAAAACAAATGGCATAGAAAATCAGAAATGGCTCCCTCTCTGTGCCTTATACTTTGAAAGCACCTGAAACTTAGATGCAGCCCTAGGAAAAGTGGACCTGAATGGTCTGAGGTTAATTTTCCAGTATAATAAGAGGCTGTGGGAAAATAAATCTTCCTGTATTTTTTGTTGTTCATGGTTAATCTGTTCTGCTCCAGAAATCTTGTGTGTGTATTCAGGGTAATACTAATAAGTATACATATTAGAAACTTAACAGAATCCAAAAGAAAAAAAGCAAACTGAGTTAGAGAAACAGAATAGTTCCTACATAGCTGAGTTTTGGTCTGAACTCCTAATAATCAAAACTATCTACCCCACGGTTCATCATGGACATTAAGAATTGAAGCCGTGCCTTATTGTCTATATTAATATGACTTTGTACTTTTCCTCTGTCTTCAGTAGTATAACTTTACTACTCAGGCAAATGGCCTGATTATTCATTATAGGAAGTTCCCAAAAGACCCATCAACTCTTCAGTGGAAAACATCAACAGACAGTTTAAGCCTTATGATTTTTAAATCCTTCTCCTAAAAATCCTTACCTTACTCTTTCCACCAATCCTGGACTATTGTATTATAATCCTTAACAATTCTAATCAAGTCCCCCAAATTGCCCCCTCAACCCCCCTGGAAAGATATGCCTTAAATAAAACTTCCAAATCTCAGTACATTCTGACATTACCTTTCCCCTTCTCAAATGTTGCCAAAGCAGTGCTAGGTGGTTTTCTCCCTGAACTGTGGTAAGCAATATACTCAGATTTGTCTCTCAACAGGTTGTGTAGGACATATTTGGGAAGCCAACTTTCCATGCTTGGCAATCACAGTAACAACAATCAAGGGATGCTATCTTTGTTCCAAATGTTTCCCTTTTCCTGGACCTCCTTGTGTCCTCAGTCCTCCTGATTTCATACATCAGTGGCCCCCAACCTTTTGGCACCAGTGACCAGTTTTGTGGAAGACAATTTTTCCAGGGATGGGGGGCGGGGGGTGTTGGTTCAGGCAGTAATGCCAGTGATGGGGAGCGGCAGATGAAGCTTTGCTAGCTCTCCCACCACTCACCTCCTGCTGTGCGGCCCTGTTCCTAACAGGCCATGGACTGGTACCAGTCTGCAGCCCGGGGGTTGGGGAACCCTGGCATACATCATCCCATATACACAACCGTTATGCTTGCATGGATGCAACTTGTTCATTGTTCTTTTGGTGATTGCAAAAGGGGTCCAAGTTGTGTCTAGAGGCAAGGAGGCAATGACGAGCAGAAGCAAGCAATTTGGTTCACAGGACTCTTATCTGGCTGGATGCTTCTGGGATTTGTGTACACCTGGATAGGTTGATTATCGATGGGGAAATATAATTAACAACAGAATTTTCTCCCAACCCGGATAAGCTCTCCACAAAGGTACTAGCGAAATAAAATGGCTTTATTATTGAATAATTGTTAAGCCAGAATGTGATGTGCAACACAGGCAATCTGCTAAGAGAGTGCAAAGACAGAAAGGAACCTCACCCCCTTATATCGTCAACAGACACAACCCATTCCATACATGCTCTCAATAACTAGTCCTCAAGAGGACTTGACAGAACGCTTGGTCACACAGAGTTCATTCTAACTTCTGGTAATCAGGGTGATCATCTGTGTTAACTAATTGGCTCTATACAAAGGAAAAACAAATTCCTCATATCGTTATGACAAGAGGTAGTTTTGCAAATTTGGGGGAAGATACTCACCAAAGTTAGGCTATTAGTCTTCCACAGAAATAGGAGTGCTATCTCCCTTGATGTTAGCATTTCAAAAAGATGGCTCCCAGGTCCTTGAAAAAGACATTCCTGAGTCATACACCTGACAAAAAGCCTATCTAGTTTTCAAAAGATTTATATAGATTTCAAAGTGAGAAGAAAGTACTTACCGTTTTAAGTTTTCTAAAGTCAATTCTCTAAGAAAAAGGAGGGGAGGGGAATCTCTTCCCTTATTTTAAACAGGGAGAATTAAGCCTCTTATTTAAAAATTTTATTTCACCTTACATTATGCAGGGATCTGACTGAAATATTCAGTTCTGCCACGGTGGTTATTTCATCTGTGAGGGGTGAAATTTGTGCCTCAGTGGAACGCTATGTACTTTCTAGAGCACATCGTGAGGGTTATCTAATTCCAGACTTCCACTGTCTTTGTGCTATTTTGCCACTCTATAAATTGCAGATAACTGACAGCAATGCAAAATAATTCCTGTTCATAGACATGCAAATTCTGTCCTATGCAGTAGAAGTTCAACTGACTATCCTCCTCTAACATGGATAAGGCCAGTTTTGCCTCCATTTGCACATTTATTTTAATATTTCCTACCTATAGATGTATCTCTTCTTTGTCTTCTCATTTTGAACCAATTTTCCCATCTTGCTCTCTCACTGGGTAATGAGCTAACTAAAATCTTTAGCATATGTTTATTTTATATCTGTACGAAAGTCACGATTTTACCTATTTTTTTGAAAATTACCCTTTAACACCTGGCACAGATCCAGTCTTACCAGCATTCCCAAATTCCATTCTTAGCTCTAAACTTGGCTGTATGACTTTGGCGAGATCCTTATTAATAACTTATTAAATTTTTAGGTGCTAGTTAGGAAAAAATAGTAAAAATCGACACTGAACAGGAGTGGAACCTGGTCAGGATGCCTCTGACAGCTCCATAGATATCTACTGTGTAATCTGGTTCATTCAGTTAGGAGAGTGGGATTAATTTTGTTCACCTGTTTTTCATCAGTTTTTCTTTGTATCCTTTGTACTTGATGGTCAGCCTTTTATTTATATAATGCACTTTATTCTGATACTCAGGGGGAAGGTGACATTTGTTCATCTTCTTGCTGTATAATGTTATGGGTTGTTTGCTTTTTACTGTTCTCAAAATGGCATCAGGATTTATGGTACGATTCTTCTGGTCCCATGAAGTTCATATCTCCATCCTTGGCAGTTCTCCAATGTCTGGAGCTTCTGAGGGAGGCAAATAATAATAATGACAATAATGATTTGCCCAGGTATTGTAGATGATGCACTTGATGTGGGAAATTTTTTTCTAATACCTTCAGAGGAGAGGCATTTGATCTGAAGCATGCGATGTGATAAACTCACCAGTGTCGTAATTGAGAAGAAATTTTAAATTATTTTCTATTATTATAGTTCTGGCATTAAACATGTAGTTGACTCCTACCTTGTCATTTACTAGCTGCATTGCCTTAGGTAAAGTGAGTTAATCTCTCTACGCATCAGTTTACTCTTTTGTTAAATGGGAATAGGGATAGTATCTACCTCCAAAGCCCTTGCTCATGTTCTCTGTCTGTCAGCAATATTCTTCCTTCTAGCTGCCAAAGGGAAACCTTTCAGATGTCAGCTCAAATAAAAATTTTCTCAGGGAGGGTTTCCCTTCTCTCTCTTCCAGTTACACTCTCCCAGAGCATCTTATAATTAAAAAAAATCAAATAGTTCACAATTTATAATCATATATGGATGAGTGTGTTTATTCAATTTTTGCCTCCTCTTCTGGGGTGTGGGGTCCATGAGCGTGTAGGTGGGGTAAGATTGTATCTCTCTATGCCCAATACCTCATACTGTGACAGGCAAAACGTCAGTGCTCGATAGATAGATAAATATTTTTAAAGTTTTATTGAACTTGTCACAACATTTTTTCTGTTCTATGTTTTACTTTGTTTTGTTTTCTTGGCCACGAGGCATGTGGAATCTTAGCTCACCTACCAGGGATCGAACCCACATCCCCTGCATTGGGAGGTGAAGTCTTAACCACTGGACTGCAAGGGAAGTCCTCAATAAATACTTGTTGATTGAATAAATGAGATATTTAAAATGGTACCCTAAACAGAGAGGCACTTAATAAATGTTACTTGGCCTTTTTGTTGCATTCAAAAGAGGAAATTCAGGACATTTAAAAGGCAGTAGATTGAAAATGGCCTCTTTTGGATATTCAGATAAACTAAGAACATCTTTCAGTGTAACATTTTTCTACGTAATATATATACTCTATTTACCACTATTTAAAAGTAATTATCTCACCCCACAAAGCTCTGAAATGCGAGTCAAATGCTTGACTTCTTATATCATATTGTATACATGGAGCATATTGTGTGCTGATGGTATATGCTTGATCATCAAATTAATTTTTCTTTAAACTTTTATGTATTAATTTTTTAAAACATCTTTATTGGAGTATAATTGCTTTACATTGTTGTCTCTGTTTCTGCTGTATAACAATGTGAATCAGCTATACATATACATATACCCCCATATCTCCTCCCTCTAGAGCCTCCCTCCCACCCTCGCTATCCCACCCTTCTAGGTGGTCACAAACATCAAGCTAATCTCCCTGTGCTATGCACCTGCTTCCAACTAGCTATCTGTTTTACATTTGGTAGTGTATATATGTCAATGCCACTCTCTCATTTCATCCCAGCTTACCCTTCCCCATCCCCGTGTCATCAAGTCCATTCTCTATGTCTGCATCTTTATTCCTGTCCTGCCCCTAGGTTCTTAAGAACCTTTTTTTTTTTTTTAGATTCTATATATATGTGTTAGCATATGGTATTTGTTTTCCTCTTTCTGACTTACTTCACTCTGTATGACAGATTCTAGATCCATCCACCTCACTACAAATAACTGAATTTCACTTCTGTTTATGGCAGAGTAATATTCCATTGTATATATGTGCCACATCTTCTTTATCCATTGACCTGTTGATGGACACTTGGGTTGCTTCCATGTCCTGGTTATTATAAATAGTGCTGCAATGAACACCGTGGTATATGTTGCTTTTTCAATTATGATTTTCTCAGGGTATATGCCCAGTAGTCGGAATTCTGGGTCATATGGCAGTTCTCTTTTTAGTTTTGTAAGGAACCTCCATACTGTTCTCCATAGTGGCTGTATCAATTTACATTCCCACCAACAGTGCAAGAGGGTTCCCTTTTCTCCACACCTTCTCCAGCATTTGTTGTTTGTAGATTTTTAAATGATGGCTATTCTGACTGGTGTGAGGTGATACCTCATTGTAGTTTTAATTTGCATTTCTCTAATGATTAGTGATTTTAAGCAACCTTTCATATTTTTTTTGCAATCTGTATATCTTCTTTGGTGAAATGTCTATTTAGGTCTTCTGCCCATTTTTGGATTGGGTTGTTTGTTTCTTGGTTATTGAGCTGCATGAGCTGCTTGTATATTTTGGAGATTAATCCTTTGTCAGTTTATTCATTGGGAAATATTTACTCATATTCTGAGGGTTTTCCTTTTGTCCTGTTTATGGTTTCCTTTTCTGTGCAAAAGCTTTTAAGTTTCAATTGGTCCCATTTGTTTATTTTTGTTTTTATTTCCCTTTTGCTAGGAGGTGGGTGAAAAGGATCTTGCTATGATTTCTGTCATCGAGTATTCTGCCTATGTTTTCCTCTAAGAGTTTTATAGTGTCTGGCCTAATATTTAGGTCTTTAATCAATTTGGATTTTATTTTTGCGTATGGTGTTCGGGAGTGTTCTAATTTCATTCTTGTACATGTAGCTGTCCAGTTTTCCCATCACCATTTATTTAAGAGGCTGTCTTTTCTCCACTGTATATTGTTGCCTCCTTTATCAAAGATAAGGTGACCATATGTGTGTGGGTTTATCTGTGGGCTTTCTATCCTGTTGCATTGATCTATATTTCTGTTTTTCTGCCAGTACCATACTCTCTTGATTAATGTAGCTTTGTAGTATAATCTGAAGTCAGGGAGCCTGATTCCTACAGCTCCGTTTTTCTTTCTCAGGATTGCTAGGCTATTCAGGGTCTTGTGTGTTTCCATAAAAATTGTGAAATTTTTGTTCTAGCTCTGTGAAAAATGCCATTGGTAGTTTGATAGGGATTACATTGAATCTGTAGATTGTTTTGGGTAGTATAGTCATTTTCACAATGTTGACAAGAGTCAACATAGTTTCTGCCTTATAACAATCCAAGAACATGGTATATCTCTCCATCTGTTTGTGTCATCTTTAATTTCTTTCATCAGTGTCTTATAGTTTTCTGCATACAGGTCTTTTCTCTCCTTAGGTAGGTTTATACCTAGGTGCTTTATTCTTTTCTTGCAATGGTAAATGGGAGTGTTTCTTTAATTTCTGTTTCAGATTATTCATCATAAATGCATAGCAATGCAAGGGATTTCTGTGCATTAATTTTGTATCCTGCTACATTACCAAATTCATTGATTAGCTGTAGTAGTTTTCGGTAGCATCGTTAGGATTCTCTATGTATAGTATCATGTCATCTGCAAACAGTGACAGTTTTACTGCTTCCTTTCTGACTTGGATTCCTTTTATTTCTTTTTTGTCTCTGGTTGCCATGGCTAAAACTTCCAAAACTATGTTGAATAATACTGGTGAGAGTGGGCAACCTTGTCTATTTCCTGATCTTAGTGGAAATGGTTTCATTTTATCACCATTGAGAATGATGTTGGCTGTGGGTTTATCATATATGGTGTTTATTATGTTGAGGTAAGTTCTCTCTAGGCCTGCTTTCTGGAGGATTTCTATCATAAATGGGTGTAGAATTTTGTCAAAAGCTTTTTCTTCATCTATTGAGATGATCATATGGTTTTTCTCCTTCAATTTGTTAATATGGTGTATCACATTGATTGATTTGCATATATTGAAGAATCCTTGCATTCCCCCCAGTTGATCATGGTGTATGATGCATTTAATGTGCTGCTGGATTCTCTTTGCTAGTATTTTGCTGAGAATTCATGCACCTATATTCATCAGTGATACTGACCTGTAGTTTTCTCTTTTTGTGACATGTTTCTCTGTTTTTGGTATCAGGGTGAGGATGGCCTCGTAGAATGAGTTTGGGAGTGTTTCTCCCTCTGCTATATTTTGGAAGAGTTTGAGAAGAGTGGGTGTTAGCTCTTCTCTAAATGTTTGATAGAATTCACCTGTGGAGTCATCTGGTCCTGAGCTTTATTTTGTTGGAAGATTTTTAATCACAGTCTCAATTTCAGTGTTTGTGTTTGGTCTGTTTATATTTTCTATTTCTTCCTGGTTCACCCTTAAAATGTTGTGCATTTCTAAGAATTTGTACATTTCTTCCAGGTTGTCCATTTTATTGACATATAGTTGCTTGTAGTAATATCTCATGATTGTTTGTATTTCTGCAGTGTCAGTTGTTACTTCTACTTTTTCATTTCTAATTCTATTTTTTTTACATCTTTATTGGAGTATAATTGCTTTACAATGGTGTGTTAGTTTCTGCCTTATAACAAAGTGAATCAGTTATACATATTCATATGTTCCCATATCTCTTCCCTCTTACATCTCCCTCCCTCCCACCCTCCCTATCCCACCCCTGCAGTCAGTCACAAAGCACCGAGCTGATCTCCCTGTGCTATGCGGCTTCTTCCCACTAGCTATCTACCTTACGTCTGGTAGTGTATATATGTCCATGCCTCTCTCTCGCTTTGTCACAGCTTACCCTTCCTCCTCCCCATATCATCAAGTCCATTCTCTAGTAGGTCTCTGTCTTTATTCCTATCTTACCCCTAGGTTCTTCATGACATTTTTTTTTCTTAAATTCCATATATATGTGTTAGCATATGGTATTTGTCTTTCTCTTTCTGACTTACTTCACTCTGTATGACAGACTCTAGTTCTATCCACCTCATTACAAATAGCTCAATTTCGTTTCCTATTATGGCTGAGTAATATTCCATTGTATATATGTGCCACATCTTCTTTATTCATTCATCCGATGATGAATACTTAGGTTGTTTCCATCTCTGCGCTATTGTAAATAGAGCTGCAATGAACATTTTGGTACATGACTCATTTTGAATTATCGTTTTCTCAGTGTATATGCCCAGTAGTGGGATTGCTGGGTCATATGGTAGTTCTATTTGTAGTTTTTTAAGGAACCTCCGATCTGTTCTCCACAGTGGCTGTATCAATTTACATTCCCACCAACAGTGCAAGAGGGTTCCCTGTAATCCACACCCTCTCCAGCATTTATAGTTTCTAGATTTTTAGGTGATGGCCATTCTGACTGGTGTGAGATGATATCCCATTGCACTTTTGATTTGCATTTCTTTAACGATTAATGAAGTTGGGCATTCTTTCATGTGTTTGTTGGCAGTCTGTATATCTTCTTTGGAGAAATGTCTGTTTAGGTCTTCTGCCCATTTTTAGACTGGGTTGTTTGTTTTTTTGTTACTGAGCTGCATGAGCTGCTTATAAATTTTGGAGATTAATCCTTTGTCAGTAGCTTCATTTGCAAATAATTTCTCCCATTCTGAAGGTTGTATTTTGGTTTTGTTTATAGTTTCCTTTGCTGTGCAAAAGTTTTGGAGTTTCATTAGGTCCCATTTGTTTATTTTTGTTTTTATTTCCATTTCTCTGGGAGGTGGGTCAGAAAGGATCTTGCTGTGATTTATGTCATAGAGTGTTCTGCCTATGTTTTCCTCTAAGAGTTTGATAGTTTCTGGCCTTACATTTAAGTCTTTAATCCATTTTGAGCTTATTTTTGTGTATGGTGTTAGGGAATGATCTAATCTCATACTTTTACATGTACCTGTCCAGTTTTCCCAGCACCACTTATTGAAGAGGCTGTCCTTTCTCCATTGTACATTCCTGCATCCTTTATCGAAGATAAGGTGACCATATGTGCGTGGGTTTATCTCTGGGCTTTCTATCCTGTTCCATTGATCTATCTTTCTGTTTTTGTGCCAGTACCATACTGTCTTGATAACTGTAGCTTTGTAGTATAGTCTGAAGTCAGGGAGCCTGATTCCTCCAGCTCTGTTTTTCATTCTCAAGATTACTTTGGGTATTCGGGGTATTTTGTGTTTCCATACAAATTGTGAAATTTTTTGTTCTAGTTCTGTGAAAAATACCAGTGGTAGTTTGATAGGGATTGCATTGAATCTGTAGATTTCTTTGGGTAGTAGAATCATTTTCACAATGTTGATTCTTCCAATCCAAGAACATGGTATATCTCTCCATCTATTTGTATCATCTTTAACTTCTTTCATCAGTGTCTTATAATTTTCTGCATACAGGTCTGTTGTCTCCTTAGGTAGGTTTATTCCTAGATTTTTTATTCTTTTTGTTGCGATGGTAAATGGGAGTGTTTTCTTGATTTCACTTTCAGTTTTTTCATCATTAGTTTATAGGAATGCCAGAGAATTCTGTGCATTAACTTCATATCCTGCTACTTTACCAAATTCATTGATTAGCTCTAGTAGTTTTCTGGTAGCATCTTTAGGATTCTCTATGTAGAGTATCATGTCATCTGCAAACAGTGACAGCTTTACTTCTTCTTTTCTGGTTTGGATTCCTTTTATTTCTTTTTCTTCTCTGATTGCTGTGGCTAAAACTTCCAAAACTGTTGAATAAGAGTGGTGAGAGTGGGCAACCTTGTCTTTTTCCTGATCTTAGTGGAAATGCATTCAGTTTTTCACCATTGAGGATGATGTTGGCTGTGGGTTTGTCTTATATGGCCTTTATTATGTTGAGGAAATTTCCCTGTATGCCTACTTTCTGCAGGGTTCTTGTCATAAATGGGTGTTGAATTTTGTTGAAAGCTTTCTCTGCCTCTATTGAGGTGATCATATGGTATTTCTCCTTCAATTTGTTAATATGGTTTATCATATTAATTGTTTTGTGTATATTGAAGAATCCTTGCATTCCTGGAATAAACCCCACTTGATCATGGTGTATGATCCTTTTAATGTGCTGTTGGATTTTGTTTGCTAGTATTTTGTTGAGGCTTTTACATCTATGTTCATCAGTGATATTGGCCTGTAGTTTTCTTTCATTGTGACATCCTTGTCTGGTTTTGGTATCATGGTGATGGTGGCCTCATAGAACGAGTTTGGGAGTGTTCTTCCCTCTGCTATATTTTAGAAGAGTTTGAGAAGGATAGGTGTTAGCTCTTCTCTAAATGTTTGATAGAATTCGCTTGTGAAGCTATCTGGTCCTGGGCTTTTGTTTATGGAAGATTTTAAATCACAGTTTCAATTTCAGTGCTTGTGATTGTTCTGTTCATATTTTCTATTTCTTCCTGATTCAGTCTTGGCAGGTTGTGCATTTCTAAGAATTTGTCCATTTCTTCCAGGTTGTCCATTTTATTGGCATAGAGTTTTTTGTAGTAATCTCTCATGATCTTTGGTATTTCTCCAGTGTCAGTTGTTACTTCTCCTTTTTCATTTATAAATCTATTGATTTGAGTCTTCTCCCTTTTTTTCTCGATGCGTCTGGCTAATGCTTTATCAATTTCGTTTATCTTCTCAAAGAACCAGCTTTCAGTTATATTGATCTTTGCTATCATTTCCTTCATTTCTTTTTCATTTATTTCTGATCTGATTTTTATGATTTCTTTACTTCTGCTAACTTTGGAGTTTTTTTGTTCTTATTTCTCTATTTGATTTAGGTTCAAGGTTAGGTTGTTTATTCGAGATGTTTCCTGTTTCTTAATGTAGGACTGTTTTGCTATAAACTTCCCTGTTAGAACTGCTTTTGCTGCATCCCATAGATTTTGGGTCATCGTGTCTCCATTGTCATTTGTTTCTAGGTATTTTTTAATTTCCTCTTTGCTTTCTTCAGTGACCACTTCGTTATTAAGTAGTGTATTGTTTAGCCTGCATGTGTTTTTAGTTTCTACAGATCTTTTCCTGTAATTGATATGTAGTATCATAGCGTTGTGGTCAGAAAAGATACTTGAAACAATTTCAGTTTTCTTAAATTTACCAAGGCTTGACTTGTGACCCAAAATATGATATATCCTGGAGAATGTTCCATGAGCACTTGAGAAAAATGTATATTCTGTTGTTTTTGGATGGAATGTCCTATAAATATCAATTAAGTCCATCTTGTTTAATGTATCATTTAGAGCTTGTGTTTCCTTATTTATTTTCATTTTGGATGAACTGTCCATGGGTGAAAGTGGGGTGTTAAGGTACCCTACTATGACTGAGTTACTGTCGATTTCCCCATTTATGGCTGTTAGTATTTGCCTTATGTATTGAGGTGCTCCTATGTTGTGTGCATAAATATTTACTATTGTTAAATCTTCTTCTTGGAACGATCCATTGATCATTATGTAGTGTCCTTCGTTGTCTCTTTTAATAGTCTTTATTTTAAAGTCTATTTTGTCTGATATGAGAATTGCTACTCCAGCTTTCTTTGGTTTCCATTTGCATGAGATAGCTTTTTCCATCCCCTTACCTTCAGTCTGTATGTGTCTCTAGGTCTGAAGTGGGTCTCTTGTAGACAGCAAATATATGGGTCTTGTTTTTGTACCCATTCAGCCAATCGGTGTCTTTTGGTGGGAGCATTTAGTCCATTTACATTTAAGGTAATTATCAATATGTATGTTCTTATTCCCATTATCTTAATTGTTTTGGGTTTGTTATTGTCAGTGTTTTCCTTCTCTTGTGTTTCTTGACTAGAGAAGTTCCTTTAGCAGTTGTTGTAAAGCTGGTTTGGTGGTGCTGAACTCTCTCAGCTTTTGCTTGTATGTAAAGGTTTTAATTTCTCCATCAAACTGAATGAGATCCTTGCTGGGTAGAGTAATCTTGGTTGCAGGTTTTTCTCCTTCATCACTTTCAATATGTCCTGCCAGTCCCTTCTGGCTTGCAGAGTTTCTGCTGAAAGATCAGCTGTTAGCCTTATGGGGATTCCCTTGTGTGTTATTTGTTGTTTCCCCTTGCTGCTCTTAATATGTTTTCTTTGTATTTAATTTTTGACAGTTTGATTAATATTTGTCTTGGCATATTTCTCCTTGGATTTATCCTGTATGGGACTCTGTGTGCTTCTTGGACTTGATTAACTATTTCCTTTCCCATATTAGGGAAGTTTTCAACTATAATCTCTTCAAATATTTTCTCAGTCCCTTTCATTTTCTCTTCTTCTGGAACCCCTATATTTCAAATGTTGGTGCGTTTAGTGTTGTCGCAGAGGTCTCTGAGACTGTCCTCAGTTCTTTTCATTCTTTTTTCATTATTCTGCTCTGCAGTAGTTATTTCCACTATTTTATCTTTCAGGTCACTTATCTGTTCTTCTGCCTCAGTTATTCTGCTATTGATCCCATCTAGAGTATTTTTCATTTCATTTATTGTGTTGTTCATTGTTGTTTGTTTCATCTTTAGTTCTTCTAGGTCCTTATTAAACATTTCTTGCATTTTGTCTATTCTATTTCCAAGATTTTGGATCATCTTTACTATCATTATTCTGAATTCTTTTTCAGGTAGACTGCCTATTTCCTCTTCATTTGTTAGGTCGGGTGGGTTTTTATCTTGCTCCTTCATCTGTCGTGTGTTTTTCAGTCTTCTCATTTTGCTTATCTTACTGTGTTTGGGGTCTCCTCTTTGCAGGCTGCAGGTTCGTAGTTTCCATTGTTTTGGTGTCTGTCCCAGTGGCTAAGATTGGTTCAGTGGGTTGTGTAGGCTTCCTGGTGGAGGGGAGTAGTGCCTGTGTTCTGGTGGTTGTGGCTGGATCTTGTTTCTCTGGTGGGCAGGTCCATGTCTGGTGGTGTGTTTTGGGGTGTCTGGACTTATTATGAGTTTAGACAGCCTCTCTGCTAATGGGTGGGGTTGTGTTCCTGTTTTGCTAGTTGTTTGGCATAGGGTGTCCAGCACTGTAGCTTTCTGGTCATTGAGTGAAGGTGGGTGCTGGCGTTGAGACGGAGATCTCTGGGAGATTTTCGCCGTTTGATATTATGTGGAGCTGGGAGGTCTCTTGTTGACCAGTGTCCTGAAGTTGGCCCACCCCCGTCAGAGGCACAGTACTGACTCCTGGCTGCAGCACCAAGAGCCTTTCATCCACATGGCTCAGAATAAAAGGGAGAAAAAGTAGAGAGAAAGAATTAGTAGAAGTAGGAAGAAAGAAAGAAAGAAAGAAAGAAAGAAAGAAAGAAAGAAAGAAAGAAAGAAAGAAAGAAAGAAAGAAACGAAGGAAGGAAGAAGAAAAGAAGGAAAGAAGGAAAGAAAGAAAGAAAGAAAGAAAGAAGGAAAGAAGATAAAGTAAAATAAAAGAAAGTTATTAAAATTAATTATTAAGAAAAAAAATTTAAATAAAAAACAGAAGGATAGAACCCTAGGACAAATGGTGGAAGCAAAGCTATACAGACAAAATCTCACACAGAAGCATACACATACACACTCACAAAAAGAGGAAAAGGGGAAAAAATCATAAATCTTGCTCTCAAAGTCCACCTCCTCAATTTGCAATGATTCGTTGTCTATTCATGTATTCCACAGATGCAGGGTACATCAAGTTGATTGTGTAGCTTTAATCCACTGCTTCTGAGGCTGCTGGGAGAGATTTCCCTTTCTCTTCTTTGTTCTCACAGCTCCAGGTGCTCAGCTGTGGATTTGGCCCTGCCTCTGCTTGTAGGTCGCCGAGGGCGTCTGATTTTCGCTCAGACAGGACGGGGTTAAAGGAGCCGCTGATTCGGGGGCTCTGGCTCACTCAGGCCTGGGGGAGGGAGGGGCACAGAGTTCGGGGTGAACCTGCGACAGCAGAACCTGGCGTGACGTTGCACCAGCCTGAGGCTCACCGTAAGTTCTCCCGGGGAAGTTGTCCCTGGATCCCTGGACCCTGGCAGTGGCGGGCTGCATAGGCTCCCCGGAAGGGAGGTGTGGATAGTGACCTGTGCTTGCACACAGGCTTCTTGGTGGTGGCAGCAGCAGCCTTAGCGTCTCCTGCCTGTCTCTGGGGTCCGCGCTTTTAGCCGCGGCTCATGCCCGTCTCTGGAACTCCTTTAAGCAGCGCTCTTAATCCCCTCTCCTCGCGCACCAGGAAACAAAGAGGGAAGAAAAAGTCTCTTGCCTCTTCGGAAGCTCCAGAACTTTTCCCGGACTAGGAAGTCCGGCTAGCCGTGGTGCACTAACCCCTTCAGGCTATGTTCACACCGCCAACCCCAGTCCTCTCCGATTGTGTGATTTTGTCTTTTCTTTTATTTCTGTGGTGTACCATATTGATTTGTGTATATTGAACCACCCTTTTGAACTTGGGTTGAATCCCACTTGGTCGTGGTGTATAATCTTTTTTAAGTGTTGTTGGATTCAGTTTGCTAACATTTTGTTGATAATTTTCCCATCTATATTCATCAAAGGTATTGGCCTGTAATTTTCTTTTTTGGTGGTGTCTTTGGTTTTGATATCAGTGTGCTGATGGCTTCATAGAATCAATTTGGTAGTGTTCCTTGCTCTTCAATTTTTTGGAAGAATTGGAGAGGGATCAGCATAAATTCTTCTTTTTATGTATCATAGAATTCACCTATGAAGCCATCTGGTTCTGGACTTCTGTTTGTAGGGAGTTTTTAAATTATAGATTCTATGTCACTTGTAGTCATCAGTCTGTTCAAATTATTTGTTTCTTCTTGATTCAGTTTTGGTGGGCTGTATGTTTCTGGAAACTTGTCCATTTCTTCTAGGTTGTCGAATTTGTTGGCATATAATTGTCATAGTATTCCCTTATTATTATTATTTTTTTTTTTGTATTTCTGTGGTATCAATTGTTATGTCTCCTTTTTCAATTCTTATTTTGTTTATTTGGGTTCTTTCTCTTTTCTTCTTTTTGAGCCTGGCCAGAGGTTTGTCAATCTTGTTTATCCTTTCAAAGAACCAGCTCTATTGTTTTTTTAAATCTCTATTTTACTTATTTCTTCTCTGTTTTTTATTATTTCTTCCTTCTGCTGACTTTGGGTTTTATTTGTTCTTCTTTTTCTAATTCTTTCAAGTGGTAAGTTAGGTTGTTTATTTGAGATTTTTCTTGCTTCTTGAGGAAGGCCTATATCACTGTGAACTTCCCTCTAAGAACTGCTTTTGCTGCGTCCCATAGATTTTGTATGGTTGTGTTTTTATTTTCATTTGTGTAGATATATTTCTTAACTTCTGCCCACTCTGGTTTGTCTGCCATTGTACATAAAATAGACAGAGGGGCCCAAATCCTATAGCACTCAGCCAGATTCACTTAAGTGCAGGTGGTGGGTTGGGAGATTACAAACTTAGGAAGGAGCAGACACTGAAGGCTTATGTGAGTGGAGGAAGAGAAGGAAGGCTCCATCTTTCCAGGATCTCCTTCTCAAAGGAAGAGAAAGAAAGTAAAGATTTTTTTGTCTTTCTGTAGGTTGAAATCCAAGTTGTTGCTGTTCTCTGTGATGGAAGAAGTGAGTAGAATAGTCAAAGCAAATAGAAAATACCAATACAAGTTACTCAGAAGGGCTAAACTACTTTTATGGTTTAAAAATATGTCTTTCAAATTAAAAAAATATGCAGAATGCCTCAATTTGTCTCTAATATAAACAGAAAAACTCTAATTATAAGGATCTTTCAGATGCTTTTTGCTTGAGAAGTTACAATAGTTTTTAAAGGGGATGCTCAAACCAATATTCACATTTATTTGAGTTTTTTTTTTTAGTATTTAAAAATTTTGAATATTGGTAATTCACATATGGCAGATACAGTGATTTTCAGGTAAAGGGATTATCCCATTATCTGGAGACCCAACTATGCTTGATGAATTAATAAACTTTATTGCATTCTTTTTAACATCTGAAGATTTACCACTAGATGGCACTTAAAATCCATGAGACACAGAGGCCTGCTTCAACTGGGAGGCAAAAGACACAGGACAGGAATGCAATTTGAGTTCTTAGAACAATATTATCTACTTTGCAGGAGAGGAAGAAAAGTAGATCCAAGATTATTTTGAGACAATGAAAGGGTAGGATTTTAAAGTGAATCATAAATGATAGAATGTTCCGCTTTGAATATAATTTACCTTCACCTAAATCGATATTGATGAGCAGGTTTTTAATATTAAGACAACAGGGTGTTGTACTAATGAGAGTTTGGTGTAAATAGTGAAGGGTTGTGTTCTTTCTGAAGAGGTTTGGAGCATGCACAGAGGATCTGAATGTGGGGTTTTGATACCAGCTCAGTACCTTCTCTGTTGTTTGGCAACAGGCTAACTGCTCTTTTTTTGCCTGTGGTTTGTGCTTCTCTCATACATCAGGGGAGCAAAACCCAATATAAGTTCACTATAATGCACAAAATGGAGTAGTGGAGTGTAAGGATTGATTTCAGAGACATAGCAGTAGCCAACCATCTCACTGAATGTTCAATCAGATATGGATGTAGTGGCAGGTGGACTTAAATGGCTGGAGTTCATTTTTAGCCAAGGCATTATGTAACACCATCAAGGGAAAAACAGAGACAATTAAACAACAGCTAGACCTGCAGCACTAGGTACCAGGCAGTGTGTGCAGCCAGCACACAGAGAGGGGAAAGATGACTGGATTGAGAGTCCGGGTGAGGATTTGGTTTAAACTCTACAGCCAATCACCAGTGTGACCTTGGGCAAGTTAAAATGTCTTTGAGCCTTTGTTTCTCACTTAAATTTGAAGAGTTTAGTTTATATGATTTCTGAAATCCCTTGTAAATTTTCTAGATCATAATTTTTTAATTTAGTCATCACAACAATTTTTTCATGTGGGCATTGCAGAAAGTTTATTATCCTCTCTGTTTTCTACAACAGGAAGTGGAAGCTGAGAAAGGTTCCAAGGCTGGACACAGTCTACTGCTGCTCAAAGTGTGGCCTGGGCTGTATATTTGTTTGGGAGAATGAGGGAAATGCAGACTCTCTGGCCTGATCCTGGAGCTAATAAAGCAGAATCTTCATTTTTAACAAGATCCCAGTTAATTCATATGCACACTAGTTTGAGAAGCACTGTGATGTACTACACTTCTTGAAAAAGTCCCAGACTGCTGACCCCAGGATAGCTAATTTTATAGCTATGATTTCTCCTTTTACTCTTTTCCTTTGAGAACATCCTTGAATTGAGGGGTAGGATTTATTCATTTTTTTGACAAATATTTATTAAGTTCCTAATGTGTCTTAGTCACTGTTAGCCTCCAGGGTAACAGAAAAGGACAAGAATGAGAAGGTCTCTGTCTTCAAGGATAAGTAAAGGAATTAATCCTGGGTGGCCTCAGCCTGCAGCGGCTTCAAGCAGGGTGTCTGTTCCTGGCCAGAGATTGAGATTGGGTTGCGGCAGTGAGACCACTGAATCCTAGCCACTAGACCACCAGGGACCAGTGGCCAGTGACAAGGCCCTAGTCCATCAGCAATGTAGAAATGAATTTCCACATAGAGAAGGAAAGTAGTGAAGCAAGTAAAGTGTGTATTAGGAGAAAAAGGAGTACAGTACGTATGGATAGACACACAGGTGGGCTCAGAGGAAGAGTTGCACCCTCATGGTAGTTTGAATCACTTTTATGGGGCATTTCTTCTGAGTTGCCTTTGACCAGTCATCTTGCTCTGCCTGGTTCTGAGTCCATATTTCGTATATCTCAGGGTCCTCCCCTGTGTGCATGTTCAGCTCTTAACCAAGACAGATTCTAGCAATGAGGCTTATGGGTAGCTGACATCACTTACTATGAGGTGGCACCCCCTCCCTTTTTGACCTCCAGGGAGCCTTTCAGCATCATGTGTAGTCAGGGAGGTCTCCTTGATCTCGAGAATGAGGAATATGTGGTCTTTTATCTCTTATCTGGGCAGGACCCAGCCTCCTCCATCATCCTGCTTTTATGGAGTTTCTGTCCACAGGGGAGAAACTATTCAGCCTGGGGCCCATCTATCTCCTGCCTCAGAATTACTTGTAGGAGTCCTTTTTCTCTTTCTCTTTTTCTGCCTTCTATTTCAGAGTAGCAGTTTAGGCGGTAAGATGAGGCCTACAGCCTCCAGCAGCCTTTATTTGAGGGTTTTTCTGAGCTTCTAAAAATGGGGGATTTTCTTGTGTACTGCAGGACATATAACAGCAACCCTGGCCTCTATCCAGATATGCCAGTAGCAACCTCCCAGTTGTGGCAACCAATAATGTCTCCAGACATTGATAAATGTCCCTGACCCATCTTATTGATAATGAGTGATCTAAGAGGAGCTAGGATATAGTCAAGCGGGGAGGCAGCCAGGAACCAATTAACAAGTCTGACTGCGTATAAGGTTTTCAGAAAAAGAGAAGTAAATGGGAACTTGAGCTTTCTTTTTCACTGTCAAAATTTTCTCCATTGTGAAAAAGTAGGTATGGGTTTCAGAAGAAGATCTATTCAGAATTAATTAGTGTCCACATACTTGAAGTTTATTTAATATTGTCTCTGAGGGACATGAAGAAAAGTAGAAGAGGAAATATCTCTTACAGTTTCTACGCTCAAAGAACTCTCCCAAATTAATTAGCATTGTTTCTGTGGACAGTCAGTAGTCAAGGTTACTCACAGCCCCCCTTTTTTCTTTTACAGGTGACAAGAACAGTGGTATTGCATATCACACTTGAACCAGAGAATCTTTAGATAGAGATGTACAGATGGAGAATCTATAGATAGGCTTGTACTTCACCATAGATTCCCAGATAGTGAGATGTTTTTTCCTTCTTTGGAGCCAATAGGATTTAAATAATATGACACTGGGATTGTCAAGTTCCTGGCTAAATTTACAGGTGAGAGAGAAGATACTTCTGAAGTGATTTTAATGCAAATAAATACCACCAAAATAAAATGAGAGCACTTCCCTCAGACAAAATCAAAGAACAGAACTGTACAAACTCTCTGCATTCCTGTATTGTGAGTGGAGGGAGATGTAACCTTTCCACAGTTCTGTGTAAATTCTAGAAGTCTAGTCTGTCTTGATTCAGTGTAGAATTTGCTTCCTGAAATCTCTCTTCAAACTAAAAATCTGTTTTCTTGACTCATTTGTTTAACCTCTGTGACATATGTTAAATTTGTGGGCTTTAAAATGCTGAAGGAAAGCTGGAGCTGGGTTCAGGCAGCAGGGGGATATCTCTGGTCTTGCATACAGCCTTTCTTCTGACTGACAATGTGAAGTGTATTATTGAAAAAGGCTGGTAGCTCAAGGTACTATTTGGTGTTTTCCCTTGGCAACAAGCAAGCAGCAAACTGTAGGGAAAATTGCTTCTAATCTGCTGGCATCTCCTACCCTGGTGAAATGTAACATGTAGTCTATGGCACAATGAGTCCTAAGAAATGAATAACTCACTTGAAGTAATTTCTCTGCTCTACCATGTTTTCAGGCATCTCTGCCTACTGTGGAGAATATAGGTACCGTGTTTTGACAATCACCAATAACCTGGGGGGAAATTAGGGTAAGGTACTAAGTGAAGGTGCTAAGTGGAAGTATAGCCATCAGGGTCTACTTCCTTGTTACACAATGTGTGGTCTGAGAACCACATCACACCACCTAGGAGCTTGTTAGAAATGCAGAATCTTAGGCCCACCCCACACTTACTAAATCAGAATCTGCATTTTAACAAGATCCCCAGGTGATTCATATACATGAATTAAGTTCATATACATGAATTAAGCCGCTTAAGTTCAAAAAGCAGCACTATTCTAGATTAGTAGTGCTCAACCTTGACTGCACATTAGAATGTTCTGAGGGAGTTTGGAAATATCTTGATGCTCAGGCTAAACCCTAGACCAGTGGTTCGCAACTGGGGGTGACTTTGTCCCCAAGTGGACATTTGGCAACATTTGTAGATATTTTTGTTTGTCAAAGCTGTAAGGGTGCTACTGACATCTAGTAGGTAGAGGCCAGGATACTGCCAAGTATCCTACAATACAGCAGACAGCCCCTCATGGCAAAGAATTATCTAGACCAAAATATCAATAATGCCAGTATAGAGAAACATTGTTCTAGACCAATTAGATGAGAATCTGTGGGGATGGGAAATAGTAACCACATGCATTATAAATTCTTCCCAAGTGATTCCAATATGCAGTCACAGTTGAGAAACTATGGTAGAGATTTGTTGATAGATAGCCATCAAGACAAGGAGTTGGGATTTAAAAGGTCCAGAGAGATGATGTGGTTTCAGAATATTAAGGTACGTTGAGCTGTTTTGTGTGTCTAGTGATTTCAGTTGTGAGGAAGGGAGGAGTGTGGGACAGTGAAGTAAATGGGACTCGTTAGAAATCAGAAAATTGCCTGGACCTTAAATAAGCAGATTCAGAGACTTACTCTATATCTAGCAGCATGAAAGGAACTAAAGGGTATAAATCAGGCCAAAAAGCCTAGTCATAGAGACTTTACCAGTGATTTTTTTTTCTGCACAACAAACCACTCCAAAACTTAGTGGCTTAAGACAACAATTTCTTATTATCTATCATGGTTGTGTGGCTTGACTAGGTTCAACTGGACAACTGTTTCTTAGAATCTCTCACGCAGATGCTGTCAGATATTGTCTGAGGCTGCAGTCTTCTGAAGGCTTGTCTGTGCTGGACATCTGAGATGGCTCACTTACATGGCTGGCTGTTGATGCTGGCTGTCACTGAGAGCTCACTTGAAAGCTTATCTGGGGCTGTAACCTGGAGCACCTCCGCATGACCTTCCCATGTGCTTTGGGCTTCCCTCAGTTTAATAGCTAGTTTTCCAGAGGGAGCATCCCAAGAGCAAGTGTTCCAAAAGGCTAGAGCAGGTTTGGACCCTTGTGAATCAAAGTCATAAGTATATACTATATATCTAAAGGTTCTAAGGACTGTTGATGTTTTCTTAAGAATTTTACTTTCTGAGAACTGAAACTTTTATATAATTATGTTCATATACTGTTAAATCTTGTTGACTTAAGTTCCATCAATAAGATTCAGAGATTATACGTGTTGGAAAAAAATTAATACTGAAATATTTGTGAAACAAAAGACTGCTAAGAAAATATAAAATATCAATATGCTTTCTCTTTTTATGGTTATAGTAGGGGTAGCAGTCAGGAGGTCTGTTTACTAAGAAAATAAACTTTAAAAATTTAAACAAAATTGTTTTTAATGCCCAGGATGGCTGCTCATTATAAATGACTCATTCACTCATTAAACTAACCATGCAGAAAGATATGGTTGGGGGTTCCAATTTGTCCATAATGTATTTAAAATAATATACTAATGAAAACTATTTTATATTTAGATTTTTTGATGATTCAGACCCATTTCCACTAAATAAACTTTTATTTGTTTTTGGAATTATAAATCACAGTCATCTCTCTGAGACAGTTCACATTCCTGTTGGACAATGAAAAAGGTTATAAACTTGATGGGAATGCAAATGTGTTGTTTACATTTTCTGAAAAGATCCAAAAAATGGTCATTCAAAAAACTTAAAATCAACTACAAATCTTGGGATATTCTTTTTTCTTTTTTATATTCTGTTGGTTTTCATGAGATTTTGTGACTACATAAGGTATTTATTTCCATCAAAACAACTGACTCCCTGGGTTCTTGCTCTCTTCTATTAACAGTATAAGTTCTAAAATTTTATTAAATAAAGAGGTTCATAATCAAGAAATAGTATTGCTTTTTGGTTAGAACAAATGAATAATACTTTGCAGTAATCAGTTTATTCTGCACTTAGTTTATGAAAAATATTTCACCAATTCCTTAAGACTGTTTTACTTTTTCCATCATACAAGTGGGAACCAAAATCGTTATGAGAGTGAATAATTCCTACCTACAACAAGGCTTTACTTAGGAACAATTTTGTTATGTGCTCTTCACAGTTATACCACCTCAGAGAGGTATCACTCAAAGAAATCTGGCCTATAAAGTTATGGGCCGTCTTTGACAGAAGAGAAATCACCAAAGCTCAACATGTGGACTGGGGGTTTCAAGATGGTGGAGGAGTAGGTGGATATGGAGGTCATCTCTCTCCACAGATGCATCAGGAATACATCTATAGATGCAAAAATTCTCACAGAACACCACCTGAAAACTAGCAGAAGACCTTGGACACTGGAAAAGACTATAAAGATCCCCGCATAACTGGTAGAATGGAAAAAAAGAAGGGAGAAGGAGAAGGAGAGGTAGTGGGATGGGACCTGCACAACGGGGCAGGGGAGCTGAAGCAGAGGAGAGATTCTTGAATTTGGGGAAACCCCCTCTCTGATGGGGAAATCGATTGGGACAGAAGGGAAGCATTTGAGCCTGTCAGAAGAGAGTGAATCAGCTGATCTGTGGCAGACAGGACAGAGTGCGAAATACACAGATGGCCCATACCGTGGCCCTAAGCACCCCAGACTGGGACATGTGTTCACAGGTGTGCAAGGGGGCTGGGAGCTGGTGCATGGGGATTGGCGAACAGGCCCAGAGTGAGAACAGCTGTTACCTGTGGGGAGATGGACTGAGGGGATGAGAGGAAAGAAATCTGCCGAAGGGAATGGCTATGAAGGAAGACTGGACTGCCATGGAAGCAGGGTGCTATTGCTGAGTCACATGCAGGGGGAGGGGCCACTATTGTAACCTCTCTCTTCCCACATGCCAGCACCTGCCAATGACATTAAAAGAAGCTTGCTCAGGACTGGCTCTTGTGTGCTGTCTGAAAAGCAATTTAAAAAGCCCCCTCAGAACTGGCCCTCATGTGCCAGCGGCAGGACAATAAAAATAAAAAAGCCCTCTCAGGGCTGGCCCTTGCATGCCTGCTGCCAGCAGCCAGAAAATCCCCTGCCAGAGCTCACCCTCATGCGCCTTACACCAGGCACCAGAAAAGACCCTCACTAGGGCCATATCTCTTGTGCCCGTGGCCATCAGCTTCCCTGTGCATTTGGCGCCACCAGGAATCCTCCAATCCAAGCAGTTATACCACCTTTGCTCCCGGTCCTCACAGGGGCAGACTCAAGAGCTCCAAAGCAGCTGCAGGACCAGACTCCTGAGGGTGGACCACATGCAGATGTGGGGATAAAACCTAAGCTGAACCCCAGTGATAGGGTGACTAAGGAAGAAGATCAAAAATCTTTCCATCAGCTGTACAAGCTGCAGATTAAATCCCCATGATCAGCTAGGTAGACCCTGCATCTATGGAATATCTGAGTAGACAATGAGTGTTCCCACAAATGAAAATGGTCTAGCTCTAAAAGTTGTGGACTTTGGGGACAAGCACACTCAGGAATTGAACCAGATCAGAGACTGAGTGGTCCCCACAGGGCCCACAGCAATTCTAGAGACCAGCCCAGATGCAGAGGAGAGCCTCTTGGGGAGGTGGAGATGGGCTGTGGCTCATGGTTTGTGGAAGGACACTTACAGCAGAGACCCAAGGGAAACAATTATTACTATTAACTTTAACATGTTTTGATTCATTCTGTTGTTAGTTCTAGATTTTTGTGGGTTTTTTTGGTTTCTTTCTTTTTTGTTTGTCTGTTGTTGTTTTAGTTTCTTTTTTATTAGGTCTTTTGGGATCTGCCTGTTTTATAACATACTTTTATTTATAATTTTTTTAGGCATTTCTACTTTTACTTTGTTTTTCTGTTGTTCTGTGTTCTTTTCCTTTATTTTTTCTTCCCCTTTTTCTTTTTTTAATATTTCCATTTCTACGTTGCTTTTCTGTTGTCCTGTGTTTTTTCCCTTTTTATTTTATTTTGTTATAATTATTATTTTTAATTCATTTTTATCAGTTTGCTCAGTTTCCTTGCTTTATTCTTCAGTTAGCACACTGCTTTGGTTTTGTTTTAGGTTATGTGTTTTTGTTCGTTTTAATTCTAATTGTTTGATTTCATTTTTGAGTTCTATTTGTCTGGTTGTTTCCTTGCTTTTTGATTGATTTGGCTCTGTTTTTGTTTCTTTTACATGTGTGTGTGTTTCCTTGTTTCTGTTTTCATTCGTTTGATTTTGTTTTTACCATTTCTCCAGGGTTTTGTTTGTCTTTTTTTTCTTTACATTTTCTTTTTTTAATATATATTTCTGTTTCTATGTTGCTTTCTGTTCTTCTGTCTTCTTTCCCCTTGCTCTTTTTCTTTCTTTTTATATCATTTTTATCAGTTTTTTTTTCTTTGTTTCATTCTTTAGTTAGCACTCTGCTTTGGTTTTGTTTTCTGGGTTTGGGTTTTTGTCAGCTTTCTCCTTAATTGTTTGATTTCGTTCTTGGGTTCTTTTGTTTGTCAGTTGTTCTCTTGCTCTTTGATTTATTTGGTTCTGTTTTTGTTTCTTTTGTGTGTGTGCATGTTTCCTTGTTTCTGTTTCTGTTTGTTTGATTTTACTCTTGATCTGGGGTTTTGTTAGTTTATTTTTTTTTCATAAATATCCTTGATTGCTGAGATGAGCAACTTAGGGGGTCTTGATCCCTTGACCAGAAGTTGGTCTACAGGCTCTTGAGTGGGAGCACCAAGTCCAGGATGCTAGACCACTAGTGAATTCCCAGCCCTAGGGAAGATTAATCACTAAGAGCTCTCACAGAAGCCTCTATCTGAATCCAAGACCTGGCTCCACCCAACTTCCAGCAGCTTCCAACACTGGAAGCCTCCTAGAAAACAACAAACAAGACAGGAGCAAAAACCCACTCATCAGCACACAGACTACCTAAAGTCATACTATGCTCACAACACCCCAAAACACACCACCCAACACAGTCCTGCTCATCAGAGAGAAAAGACTCAGCTCCATCCACCAGAAAGAAGGCACCAGTCCCTCCCATCAAGAAGCCTACACAAAACATTGGACCAACCCCACCACCAGGGGCAGAGAACAGAAGCAAGAGGAACTACGACCCTGCAGCCTAGGGAAAGGAGACCTCAAATACTGTAAATTAGACTAAATGAAAAGAGAGAGAAATATCTTACAGGCAAGGAGCAAGATAAAAATGCACAAAACCAAATAAATAAAGAAGAAATAGGCAAACTACTGGAAAAATAATTCAGAGTAATGATAGTAAAGTGATCCAAAATCTTGGAAATAGACTAGAGAAAATACAAGAAACGTTTAACAAGGACCTAGAAGAACTAAAGAGCAAACTAACAGTAATGAACAACACAATGACTGAAATTAAAAATACTCTAGAAGGAATCAACAGCAGAATAACTGAGGCAGAAAACAGATAAATGAGCTGGAAGATAGAATGGTGGATATAACTGTCACAGAGCAAAATAAAGAAAAAAGAGTGAAGAGAATGGAGGACAGACTCAGAGACTTCTGGAACAACATTAAGCACACCAACATTTGAATTAAAGGAGTCCCAGAGAAGAAGAAAAAAAGAAAGGGTCTAAGAAAATATTTCAAGAGATTATAGCTGAAAACATCCACAACATGGAAAAGGAAATAGTCAATCAAGTCCAGGAAGCACAGAGAGTCCCATACAGGATAAACCCAAAGACAAACATGCTGAGACACATATTAGTCAAAATAGCAAAAATTAAACACAAAGAAAAAATATTAAAAACAGCGACGGAAAAGGAACAAATAACATACAAGGAAATCCCCATAAGTTTAACAGTTGATCTTTCAGCAGAAACTCTACAGGTCAGAAGGGAGTGACAGGATATATTTCAAGTGATGAAAGGGAAAAACCTACAGCCAAGATTACTCTACCCAGCAAGAATCTCATTCAGATTTGAGGGAGAAATAAAAAGTTTACAGACAAGCAAAAGTTAAGAGAAGTCAGCACCACCAAATGAGCTTTATAAAAAAGTCTAAAGGAACTTCTCTAGGCTGGAAACACAAGGGAAGGAAAAGACTTACAAAAACAAACCCAAAACAATTAAAAAATCATAATATGAACATACATATCAATAATTATGTTAAATGTAAATTGATTAAATGCTCCAATCAAAACACACAGACTGGCTGAATGGATACAAAAATAAGACCCATACATATGCTGTCTACAAGAGACCCACTTCAGACCTAGGGACACATACAGACTGAAAGTGAGGGGTTGGAAAAAGATGTTCCATGCAAATGGAAAACAAAAGAAAGCTGGAGTGTCAACATTCATATCAGACAAAATAGACTTTAAAATAAAGACTATTACAAGAGACAAGGAAGGATACTGTATAATGATCAAGGGATCAATCCAAGAAGAAGATATAAAAATTGTAAATATCTATGCACCCAACATAGGAGCACCTCAATACACAAGGCAAATGCTAACAGCCATAAAAGGGGAAATCAACAGTAACACAAAAATAGTAGGTGACTTTAACACCTCAATTACACCAATGTACAGATCATCCAAACAGAAAATAAAAAGGGAACACAAGCTTTAAATGACACATTAGACCATATGGACTTAGTTGATATTTATAGGACATTCCATCCAAAACCAACAGAATACACCTTCTTCTCAAGTGCACATGGAACATTCTTCAGGATATGTCACATCTTGGGTCACAAATCAAGACTCAGTAAATTTAAGAAAACTGAAATCATATCAAGCATCTTTTCTGACCACAGTGCTATGAGACTAGATATCAATTACAGGAAAAAAAATCTGTAAAAATATACACACATGGAGGCTAAACCATATGGCACTACACAACCAAGAGATCACTGAAGAAATCAAAGAGAAAATCAAAAAATACCTAGAAACAAATGACAATGAAAACATGATGACCCAAAACCTATGGGACGCAGAAAAAGCAGTTCTAAGAGCGAACAATCCTACCTCAAGAAACTAGAAAACAATGAATACGTAAACAAGAAAAATCTCAAATAAACAACCTAACCTTACAACTAAAGCAATTAGAGAAAGAAGAATAAAAATACACCCCAAAACACAAAATTAGCAAAAAGAAAGAAATCATAAAGATCAGATCTGAAATAAATGAAAACAAATGAAGGAAACAATACAAAGATCAATAAAACTAAAAGCTGGTTCTTTGAGTAGATAAACAAAATTTATAAACCATTAGCCAGACTCAGCAGGAAAAAAAGGGAGAAGACTCAAGTCAACAGAATTAGAAAGGAAAAAGAACAAGTAACGACTGACACTGCAGAAATACAAAGGATCACAGGAGACTACTACAAGCAACTATATGGCAATAAAATTGACAATGTGGAAGAAATGGCCAAATTTTTAGAAAAATACAACCTTTCAAGCCTGAACCAGGAAGAAATAGAAAACATGAACTAACAAATTACAAGCACTGAAATTGAAACTGTGATTAGAAATCTTCCAACAAACAAAAGCCCAGGACCAGATGGCTTCACAGGCAAATTCTATCAAACATTTAGAGAAGAGCTAACACTTATCCTTCTCAATCTTCCAAAATATAGCAGAGGGAGGAACACTCCCAAACTCATTCTATGAGGCCACCATCATCCTGATACTAAAACTAGACAAAGATACTACAAAAAAAGAAAATTACAGGCCAATATCACTGATGAACATAGATGCAAAAATCCTCAACAAAATACTAGCAAACAGAATCCAACAGCACATTAAAAGGATCATACACCATGATCAAGTGGGGTTTATCTCAGGAATGCAAGGATTCTTCAGTATACACCAATCAATCAATGTGATACACCATATTAAAAAATGAAGGAGAAAAACCATATGATCATCTCAATAGATGCAGAAAAGGCTTCTGACAAAATTCAACACCCATTTATGATTAAAAACTCTTCAGAAGTGGGCATACACGGGACCTACCTCAACATAATAAAAGCCATATATGACAAACCCACAGCCAAAATCATTCTCAATGATAAAAAATTGAAACCATTTCCCCTAAGATCAGGAAGAAGACAAGGTTGCCCACTCTCACCACTATTGTTCAACATAGTTTAGGAATTTTTAGCTACAGAGCTCAGAGAAGAAAAATAAATAAAAGGAATCCAAATTGGAAAAGAAGAAGTAAAACTGTCACTGTTTGCAGATGACATGATACTATACATAGAAAATTATAAAGATGTCACCAGAAAACTACTAGAGCTAATCAATGAATTTGGCAAATTAGCAGGATACAAAATTAATGAATAGAAAATGCTTGCATTCTTTTTTTTTTTTTTTTTTTTTGCAGTATGCGGGCCTCTCACTGCTGTGGCCTCTCCCGTTGCAGAGCACAGGCTCTGGATGTGCAGGCTCAGCAGCCATGGCTCACGGGCATAGCCGCTCTGCGACATGTGGGATCTTCCCGGACCGGGTCATGAACCCGTGTCCCCTGCATCGGCAGGCGGACTCTCAACCACTGCGCCACCAGGGAAGCCCCCTTGCATTCTTATACACAAACAACAAAATATCAGAAAGTGAAATGAAGGAAACACTCCCATTTACCATTGCAACAAAGAAAATAAAATACCTAGGAATAAACTTACCTAAGAAGGCAAAAGACCTGTATGCAGAATACTATAAGACACTGATGAAAGAAATCAGAGATGATACAAACAAATGGAAACTTATACCATCTTCTTGGGTTGGATGAATCAACATTGTGAAAATGACTCTACTGCCCAAAGCAATCTACAGATTCATTGCAATCCCTCTCAAACTACCAAGGGCATTTTTCACAGTACTAGAGCAAAAAATTTTACAATTTGAATGGAAACACAAAAGACTCTGAATAGCCAAAGCAACCTTGAGAAAGAAAAACGGAGCTGCAGCAATCAGGCTCCCTGACTTCAGACTATTGTACAAAGCCACAATAATCAAGACAGTATGGTGCTGGCACTAACACAGAAATATAGATCAATGAAGCAGGATAGAAAGCCCAGAGACAAACCCATGCACATATTGTTACCTTGTCTTTAATAAAGGAGGCAAAGATATACAATGGAGAAAACACAGCCTCTTCAATAAGTGGTGATGGGAAAACTGGACAGATACATGTAAAAGAATGAAATTAGAATACTCTCTGACACCACACATAAAAATAAACTCCAAATGGATTAAAGACCTAAATGTAAGGCCAGACAGTATAACACTTACAGGAAAACATAGGCAGAACACTCTTTGACATAAATCACAGCAAGATCTTTTTGACCCACCTCCTAGAGTAAAGGAAATAAAATAAAAAATAAACAAATGGGACCTAATGAAACTTAAAACTTTTACACAGAAAAGGAAACCATAAAGAAGATGAAAAGACAACCTTTAGAACGGGATAAAATATTTACAAAAGAAGCAACTGACAAAGGATTAATCTCCAAAATATACAAGCATCTCATGCAGCTCAATATCAAGAAAACTAACAACCCAATCCAAAAATGGGCAAAAGACCTAAAAAGGCATTTCTCCAAAGAAGACATACAGATTGCTAAGGACACATGAAAGGATGCTCAAAATCACTAATCATTAGAGAAATGCAAATCAAAACCACAATGAGATATCACCTCACACCAGTTAGAATGACCATCATCAAAAAATCTACAAACAATAAATGCTGGAGAAGGTGTGGAGAAAAGGGAACCCTCCTGCACTGTTGGTGGGAATGTAAACTGATATAGCCACTATGGAGAACAGTATGCAGGTTCCTTAAAAAACTAAAAATAGAACTACCATATGACCCAGTAATCCCACTACTGGTCATATACCCTGAGTAAACCATAATTCAAAAAGAGACACATACCATAGTGTTCATTGCAGCACTATTTACAATGGCCAGGACATGGAAGCAACCTAAGTGTCCATCAACAGATGAATAGATAAAGATGTGGCACATATATACAATGGAATATTACTCAGCGATAAAAAGGAACAAAATTGAGTTATTTGTAATGAGGTAGATGGACCTAGCGCTTGTCATACAGAGTGAAATAAGTCAAAAGGAGAAAAACAAATACATTATGCTAACGCACATATATGGAACCTAAAAAATGGTACTGATGAGCCTAATGGCAAGGCAGGAATAAAGACGTAGAAGTAGAGAATGGACTTGGGGACACGGTGTGGGGAAGAGGAAGCTGGGTTGAAATGAGAGTAGCATTAAGATATATACACTACCAAATGTAAAATGGATGGCTAGTAGGAAGCTGCTGTATAGCACAGGTTGATAAGCTTGATGCTTTGTGACGACCTAGAGGGGTGGGATAGGGAGGATGGGAGGGAGGCTAAAGCGGGAGGGGATATGTAGATATATGTATACTTATAGCTGATTCACTTTGTTGTACAACAGAAACTATCACAATATTGTAAAGCAATTATACTCCAATAAAAAAAATCAAATACATGTGGACCAAAGAGTTTGGGTGAAAGAAGGAAGGACATTATGAAAAGAGCCATTGACAAGGATTTGAAAGGTTGAGATCTAGTTCCAACTCTCTTACCACTTAGTTATAAGCCCTGTGACTTCATAGACTTCATTTGACTTCATAGACCACTCCCAATACCTCCCAAACTTAGAGTTGGTCAGGGAAAGGGAAGATGCAGCCCTGATTTTCCTACCTTAGATGAGACAGTATCCACAGGGCTTAGAAAGTGAATAAGTGCTGTGTAATGAAAGAGTCACATCCCCTATTACCCACACTCTGATTTTCAGCAATCCCTTCCTGGAGTTGGTAGGAGCAGCTCTCTCCTTGAAATAAACAGGAGTCATTTGTTCATGTGTTCTGCCAATAAAGGGCTGTTAAATAACAGCCCTGAGACAGTCTGTTCCCCAACAGAAACAGAAAACCATGGAGCATTACCTGAACCTAGAGAGAATGAATTCATAATAAAATAAGACTTTACTCCATGCAACATTTCTTCTCTTCTTAGACTGAAGCCATACATATGTAAGTTAATGGTTCCATGAGAGAAGTAGAGAGTGATTAGACATAAACTAAAAGAACAAATGACTCTGAGCCTAGACTAGTCATTTCATTTCTGCTCTGTGATGCAGATGCATCATCCACTCTTTGCAATCCATAGATTTATTCTAATACTGAAAACACAAAGTATTTCTCAAGGTATTTTTGGTTGTTTAAGTCAGGAAAAATATACAATATCTCCATTCTTCTTATCCAACCCAGAGCATCTCAAGTACTGAATGCTTTCTCATTCTACACTTGCATTCTGGCAGAGGGAAGAACAATAAAGGTATCCTTTATCAATGAGGTATTAATCATAAAAGAGACCTAATAAGACATATTCACTAAGTGGGTATACCTGGCATTAAGTGAGAGCCCAGTAATTTTGTTAATTATGTATTAAATAAATCACATTTTGTTAATGATATGTTAAATAAATCAATGTAGTAGAACTATGAGAGTTGTTGGAAATAAAGAAGAGGATGAGGTATACTTGGCTGGAGATCTTGTGAATTTTATGTTTTTTTTTTCTTTTTAAACAAAGTCTTATTGATTACATTATGCCTCTAACTTCTCACTAAATCATGCCACCTCTGCATAAAGATTCAGGGAAAAAATGGAAACACTCACTGTTCTGTCTTCCTGGAATACTCAGAGATTGACATGATTTCCTCTTTTACCTCTTTCAACTGTCACCTCATCAGAGAAGTCTTGTCTGACCACACAATATAAAATAGCATCACATCATCTTTCCCTCCAATCCCTCCAAACCTCTGTCCACTTACCCTGCTTTTTCTTCACAGCACTTATCATCACCTGGCATGTTGTACATTTACTTATTTATTTGTCTGGTAGCTGCCCCCTACTACTTACCTGCCCCTGCAGTGTGAGCTTTGTGAGAGAAAGAGCTCAGTCTTTTGGATCACTACTATATACTCAGCACCTAGAACTGTTCCTTCCACATTAGAAGCTCAGTACACATTTGTTAAATGAATGGATGAATGGCTGTGAAATACTTACTTTACAATTCTTTCAAGATGACCTCCAACTGGAAGATAAAACTTGAGACACTTTAGAGGTCTTCCAGGTCTTCCATGTTATACTTGGTTATGTGAGTCTATGGCTATAATTAACAAGGCTCATTGAAAAATTAAATCACCGATCTTCTTGGCAATGATAAGTTTAGATCAGATATATCTTTAGATGGAGACCTATTATAACTATGGTGACTGCATGAGTAAAAGTTTTTTGACAGAGATGCTGACATGTTCTTCCTAGTACAGATCTTAGAAGCACTAGGTATGCAATCTATGGGGGATAAAAGTGAAAAGATAGAGTTTGGATGTTCCAAAAATGATCAAAGTCTTGCAGTTATTTTTGAGTTTAAGTCCTGACTCTGCTGCTTATTGTTATATGACCTTGAGCAAATGAATTAATATCACTGGGCTTCATCTTTCTCATCTATAAAATGGGCATAGGTAGAAATATGGCAACATTGATCTTGAAGGGCTATTGGGAAGATCAAGTCAGACAATACTGGGTGGTCAGACAAGATTCCTCTGATAACTGAAAGAGGTAAAGGAGGAAATCATGTGGATCTCTGAGCATTCTAGGAAGAAAAAGAGTGAGTGTGAAGGCTTTGAAATGGGAGAATTCATGGTGTGTCAAGTTGCTGCAGGGAGGCCAGAGTGTGAGAATAGAGGAAGAGAAGGGGAGACAGGAAGGAGAAGAGGATGAAGGTAATAGGGTTGGAGGGCAGATGATATGCATAAGATGATATGCACAGTAAGGGCTTTGTCCCCTGCTCCATTCAGCATACCTTCACATTTCTTATTTTCAGAATATTTTCCACTCTGTCTGTAATCTTCAGATGTACAGAGAGACCCCTTACATGTATCATCTTCCAGAGGCCCTGCAATATATTGCTTACATTCAGATTCTGTAATTAGGCTTGATTCTTGCATATGACTTTGGGCAAGTTACCCACGCTTTTGGTGATTCACTTTCCGCATTTGAAAAGTGGAGCTGATGATGATATTATCTACATCCTAGGTCTATTTTAAGGATCACATGAATTAGTATATGAAAAACACCTAGGACAGTACCTGACACATAGGAAGCTCCATGTACAAGTGAGCTGGTCCAGTATGGCATTCTTCTCAAGAACGTTTTCTTTCTAAGAGACAATGTTTCCTGATAATTTTTAATAGTGGAATCCCAGGCATGAAAGGCATCTATCTAGGGGAGAGAATTTTTATTAAGAAAGCCTTCCTAGCACACCTCCTACCATACACCATAATTTACTTTTATTTAGAGATAGACCAACGTTTCACTCCACCAGAATTCTAAAAACAATCCCAGCTCCTTAGTTTCTTTTGTTGACCCAATATGCTTATGATTTTCAGAATCAAAATCTTCGGTTTTGTTTTATGTTAGGTTGTGAATGTTAGGCAACCAAGTATCTATTTTATGCATTTTTTGCATAAGAATTAGGGCCACCACTCCATTGTGCACTCAGAAAGGAGAGATTGCTCCAAGTTGCAGGAGAGATGGTTCATCTTGCGCATCTGAGAGTCAGAGGCAGTGGAGGATTGAGCTATAAGGGAAGGGCCATAATAGCATATGCTCATGAATAATGAATCTGATATTATAGCTATGCAAATGGAACACAGAAAGCTCTAAGCTGAAACTTGGTTTCATCATTTATTCACAGCATCTTGTGTTCAGCACCTGGATAATGCTCAGAATGGCAAGGGAAGAAAACAATCTGCTTGCTGTACTTGGGATAGAGAAGGCCTGTGTGAGGAAGCCACATATCTGAGATGGTGTGATTTCCATCAGCTCTTAAGGTAAATGAAGGTGAACAAAATGCTAGAGGAAATGCAGCTGAATTGCCTAAAGAGTGGCAAAGTTTATGAAGTAGCAGAGTGACAATGATTGCTGATGCTCGGGATAATGGACGAAGACAAGTTAGAGACTGAATATAATCCAAACATAATCCAATGTTTGAAATGCTCTTCAGTTGATTCTGATGTACAGCCAGGATGGGGATTCAGTGCCTTAACTGAAACTTGCTGGTGGGCTCTAGCTCTGAGCAGAAGGAGCTGGGCTGGAGGGAGGAGCAGGCTGAGGGAAAGAGTGTGGCATTTGTTAGTCAAAGAACTGCACTAAGGGCTCAAGTCTCCCTAAGTGGGGACTCCCCAGTGGTGCCCAATCTCAACAGCTTCACTCATTGTGGACAGTAGCACTCTCTCCTCCAACTTTCATGAACAGAATTAGAGGAAGCTGTTCCTGAAGTGGAAGTCTTGTAGTCACAACTTCTGAAATCCGCAAATTCTTTGGGGTCAGAGTGTTGGGAAATTGGGCCTACTGGGCAGTGGTAGGAACCTGGGAGAGTATCCTGAGGCAGCAGAAGGAATTCTCAACAGGCTTGGCACCTGGAGCTGCAGCTGTGCCAAACTGAGTGAAGTTGCCTGAGACCTTGCTTACTCTTGCTCACTTTGCAATGCTGGATCATGAAAAAGGCAACTGGTGCTCGATCTAAAGATCCAGCAAGAGGTCTATATCCAGCAAACAAGAGGAAACTGAAGAGATCCACAAGAGAGACACAAACTCTGTATTTGAACAAGCAAAATTGATGAGGTCTAATTATAAAGCAACTCTATACAAGCCCACTATATTAGTTTTTCCTCTTGACCTTTGGTGAACTGGCTGGCTGGTCCAGTTACTCTCAGATAATAGAAACAGTTTCTGATCACTTAGACTCACAAAACAGTTTCATTTCAGTGCTAGGTAATAGTCAAAACCTCGATATAAAGCTTTTCTTTTTTCTGCTCCTCAGACTCTTTGCTTAGACCAGGAGGCAGGGCCAAGAAAGAACATTCTTGACTGGCAGTGTAATGATTTGGTGCTCTCCTGGCTTGGCAGATAGCCAAAACTGACACTCTCATGGTGGCACTTGTGTAGATTCTCAGAAATTTCTCCCTGGGAACACTATACTGCATTTCTGTGGATGAGAGTAAAGCTGCTCTTACTGTTTGCTTACAACTCCTCTCTATGTAAACTATTTAAGGCTCATTGAGGAGGGCCTTTCTCACAGCACACTGATACTTTGCTCTAGAGAATTCTTCCACATTCCAACTCACTCTTCAGCTGTTAAAACTGGGATTGCCTTTAGAAACCTTTTCAATGAGTGAAGGGCTAAGGTTTGAAAATCCATTTTATAGACACTTCCTTATAAGACATACTTGGTGCTCTAGCAACCTACTTTGAAGAGTGGAGGGTCATTCTCCTGGGGATGGCTTTGTGGATGTATTACTTTACAGTTACACAGTTTCCTTTACTCAAAAGGACCCTGTGCTTGGATTAATACTCTGCTGTCACCATCTTGAAATTTTTAATAATTTTTGAACAAGGTACCATGCATTTTCACTTTTGACTGGGTCCAGAAAATTATGCAGCTAGTCCTCGTTGTCCCTATTAAAGTGGGGGCTTTTGCTGAAAATGAGAAAGCATCTAATTTTTAGCATCTTGTTTCCAGAGGAGATTTCAGGCTTGTGTAGAATTCTCATTTTTACTATGGATAAAACTAGAGGAAAAATCCATACATATCAATTTGGAGACTATGAAAGATTTTGAAGCTTGAAAGAACAGAGCTCACATGAGGCAAAGGAAGGGCATACTTGAAAAAAAGATTTACTATAGGAAACAAAAATAATTTAAGGCAGCATCTGCTTTTACTTTCAATAAAATTCAATTAAGCCTGAATTCTATGAAACATGAGATTAAAGATAAGACAATAACTTATCTCTAAGGGTAGAAAGTTACTTAGCCCAAAAAACAAAAAACCTGTTTTCTTAGTTACTTTTTATAGGAAGCTGGGTGTTTTTTTCAAATAAATAAAAAAGTAGATGTGCATTAAAAAAATATAATAAGACAATAAACATCAAAGTAAGCTTGTTTACAGGAAGGCAAAAATCAAAAAACAAGCCAGCTGGAAATTGAAATGATGGCTTTGAAAAAAAAATGAGTTGGCAGAATCTTGTAGTGTATTAGGAGTAGTACAGTAGACCCTGTGGATAATTGCAGCAGTAATATGGAGAACTAGCTAAGAGTTTCCAAATGCTGAAGAAAGCAATGAGATGGAAATGATTACAGAGAAGATAGATATCAAAGAGAGGCAATGGAGGAGGAGCACACAGGTCAGTAGTGTTCCTCCAGGACATAAAAGAGCAAATGGTATAGAAGTAATGTTCACATACAGAGAAAATTGCCTAGTTACCTCCTGAGGGGATAGACACGTGGCTGAAGGAGTAGGAAACCACCAAGTTTTGTATTAAAAAAAGCTTTCTTACAAATAAAAACAGCACAATAAAGAAGGATATTAATGGCAAAGTTCACTGGGATTGTGGATTAACACCTTTTGAGTTTGAGGATGTTCTGCTGAAAGTTCTGTGAATTGCCACTCTGGTTCTTTGACCAAGTACATACATACATACAAGTACCAGTCATACATACAGTTATAAAACATCCCCATATTTCCCTGTTTAGGGCCTCTATGATAGGAAATAGTGTAAAAACAGTAATCATACAGTTTATGAAGATAATGATCGAGGCTTTGTAAAATGCCTGAATCCACTTGAAGTTGTAAGCAAAGCTATATTTATCGCAGTCAGTTAGAAAAGAAATATCCTTGAGAATTTGTTTGTGGGTGGTTTGAGGAGAGGAGCAATCTTCCATTAATGTGCTTTAGATGACTGCTTGTCATACACTTCTGTGATTGCATCCATTGTAGGGCAATAGATTCTGATGTAAGGGACTAGGTATTGGATCCCTTACTTGGGTATTAGAAATGCTGTAAATATGACATTTGAATCTAGCAAGAAAGGACCAATAGAGCTGGCTTGAAAATAAGTTCTGTCATAGTCCAAAATATCATAGACATAATTTGGAACCTCATCTACGCAGTTCCAAATCTCTGAAGATTTTACAACCAGTGGTTTATTTCCCTAAATTGTATAGCTGTTGTAGAAGCCTATTAGAAAGATAAACAGAAAGGAATAGGTCTAGTTTCTGAATAGGACCACAGACTCAGACTAGTGATGTAAGATTCACTCACTTCTTTAGTAAAAGAATAAGGATTTGGAATAAATAAGGGGTGTAAATGGCTACAGAGCATTTTACTGGGTCAAAGTCATAATGTGTGACAGGATGACAATGCATTTAATGAATCATGGGATGTCAGGTTCAGGAGTTTGGATATGGTAAACACTCAGTACTACTGATTTCCTACCTGTGGCAGAGATTGCTAGTCTATTATAATAGTTGTGCTTAGGAAGCTTAGACACAGCCTCAAGCCAATTCAACACAGCATGCTGAGCAGTCTGTGACAGTCCATCAGAGCTGATATTTAAGATGTCATTCCTAATGCAGCTCAGCTCTCTAAGTTTTCAGGTAAGGTCACTGAATCT
The DNA here is from genome assembly GCF_039906515.1 of Pseudorca crassidens. NCBI lineage: Eukaryota > Metazoa > Chordata > Mammalia > Artiodactyla > Delphinidae > Pseudorca > Pseudorca crassidens. Next base: position 24,807,117 of record NC_090309.1, on the reverse strand, counting down.
CAGAAGGATAAAATGACTGAAAGGTCACATGATCATTTGGAAAGAAAGCCAGGATTATGACCTGGGTCTTTGATTCCCTAATCAAATAATCTTTCTGTTATATCTTATTAGAACTCGAAATTGGAATAAATGTAAGGACTTTAAGATTATAGTCCCAAACTAATTTTGATGTGTGTGTTTATGTGTATGTGTATGTATATGTGCCTGTGTATGCATGTTACTACTATGTGATATGACTGGTGTGTACCTGTTTCTGTGTTACCACTACAGATAAAAAGTTCTCTCCCAGATGCTAGGCCTAGGCCCTGGATTTACAAATTCTTGCAAACAAATTTCTTCCATATTGAAGTAGAAATTTTACTCTCATTCTAAAGCAAACCAAAAATAAGGAGAAAAAAACTGCTTCAGACCCTTATAGATCATGTCTTCCTTGAGCCACTGTCCCACCCTATCCTTCCTTCTCACAATGCTTCTTTGAAGTGAATAAATTTACTTTCTCTGCTTTCTTCATTTTTCATTATTCTTCAATCTCGTGTAACTTGATTTCTGATCTTAATACTCTATTGAAACAATTACTGAACAGGTCACCAACAACCTAATAGCCAAATCTAATGGACCTTTCCTATTTCTGTTTTATAGACCCCACATTTTGTTATGTTAACCACCACTCGTTCTTGAAATCTTCCTCGTTTCCTGCCGATATTTTCTCTTGATTGCACTGTACCTCACTTCATCCCAAGCACCTTTCTTTTTCCTCCTTAGCATTTGTCTTTGTATCATAGCCTTCCTCTTCCTTTGCACTATCCCTGGGCAGTATTATCTACTCTTATGATTTTAATGTACACCTGTGTTGTGATGACACTCAAATCTGTCTCCAGCCATGACTTCTCTCTTGAGTTTCAGGTTCATGTATCCAAGAGTTAGCTGAATTACTAAACTTGGCTTTTCTCTGGGCACTTGAAAATCATCATGTCCCAAAGTGAAGTACTTATTCCTCTCTCCAGGCCCAAGACCAGAATACTAACACAGCACTGTCACCTATCTTTTTTCTGAGCCCAAAACATGAGAATCAGCCTACACTTATCTCTCTCCACATGTTCAATATCCAAGTCCTGTTGATTTAATTTCTTAAAGTATTTTTAATTAAGTTATAATTGATGTACAATATTATATTAGTTTCAGAGGTATAACATTGTGGTTTAATATTTTTATATATTATGAAATATTCATGAGTCCAATTACCTTCTGTCACCATACAAAGTTGTTACACTATTATTAACTATATTCCCTATGTATACATTACATTCCTCTAACTGAAATGATCATATGGTTTTTATTTTTCCACTTGTTAATATGTTGTATCACATTGATTTATTTGCATATATTGAAGAATCCTTGCATCCCTTGGATAAATCCCACTTGATCATGGTGTATGATCTTTTTCATGTGTTGTTGGATTCTGTTTGCTAGTATTTTGTTGAGGATTTTTGCATCTATATTCATCAGTGATATTGGTCTGTAATTTTCTTTTTTTGCTGTATCTTTGGTTTTGGTATCAGGGTGTTGGTGGCCTCATAGAATGAGTTTGGGAGCGTTGCTTCCTCTGTAATTTTTTGGAAGAATTCGAAAATGATGGGTGTTAGCTCTTCCCTAAATATTTGATAGAATTCACCTGTGAAGCCATCTGGTCCTGGACTTCTGTTTGTTGGAAGATTTTTAGTCACAGTTTCAATTTCATTACTTGTGATTGGTCTGTTCATATTTTCTATTTCTTCCTGGTTCAGTCTTGGAAGGTTATACCTTTCTAAGAATTTGTCCATTTCTTCCAGGTTGTCCATTTTACTGGCATAGAGCTGCTTGTAGTAGTCCCTTAGGACGCTTTATATTTCTGCGATGTCTGTTGTAACTTCTCCTTTTTCATTTCTAGTTTTATTGATTTGAGTCCTCTCCTGCTTTTGCTTGATGAGTCTTGTTAATGGTTTATCAATTTTGCTTATCTTCTCAAAGTACCAGCTTTTAGTTTTATTGATCTTTGCTATTGTTTTTTGTTTCTATATCATTTATTTCTGCTCTGGTTTTTATGATTTCTTTCCTTCTGCTATCTTAGGGTTTTTTGTTGTTCTTCTTCTTCTTTCTCTAGTTCCTTTAGGTATAAGTTTAGATTGTTTATTTGAGATTTTTCTTATTTCTTGAGTTAGGTTTGTATAGCTATAAACTTCCCTCACAGAACTGCTTCTGCTGCATCCTATAGGTTTTGGATCATCGTGTTTTCATTATCATTTGTCTCTAGGTATTTTTTAATTTCCTCTTTGATTTCTTCAGTGATCCCTTTGTCATTGAGTAACGTATTGTTTAGCCTCCATGTGTTTGGGTTTTTTACATTTTTTTCCCTGTAATTGGTTTCTAATCTCATAGTGTTGTGGTCAGAAAGGATGCTTGATACAATTTCCATTTTCTTAAATTTACTGAGGCTTGATTTGTGACCCAAGATGTGATCTATCCTGGAGTATGTTCTGTGCACACTTGAGAAGAAAGTGTAATCTGCTGTTTTTGGATGGAATGTCCTATAAACACCAATTAAATCTATCTGGTCTATTGTGTCATTTAAAGCTTGTGTTTCCTTATTAATTTTCTGTGTGGATGATCTGTCCATTGGTGTAAGTGAGGTGTTAAAGTCCCCCACTATTATTGTGTTACTGTGGATTTCCTCTTTTATAGCTATTAGCAGTTGCCTGATGTAATGAGGTGCTCATATGTTGGGTGCATATATATTTATAATTGTTATATCTTCTTCTTGGATTGATCCCTTGATCATTATGTAGTGTCCTTCCTTGTCTCTTGTAACATTCTTTATTTTAAAGTCTATATTTTTTCTGGTATGAGCATTGCTACTCCAACTTTCTTTTGATTTCCATTTGCATTGAATATCTTTTTCTATCCCCTCATTTGCAGTCTGAATGTGTCCCTAGGTCTGAAGTGGGTCTATTGTAGACAGCATATATATGGGTCTTGCTTTTGTATCCATTCAGCAAGACTGTGTCTTTTCGTTAGAGCATTTAATCCATTCACGTTTAAGGTAATTATCAATATGTATGTTCCCGTTACCATTTCTTAATTGTTTTGGGTTTGTTTTTGTAGGTCCTTTTCTTCTCTTGTGTTTCCCACTTGGAGAAGTTCCTTTAGCATTTGTTGTAGAGCTGGTTTGGTGGTGCTGAATTCTCTTAGCTTTTGCTTGTCTGTAAAGCTTTTGTTTTCTCCATCGAATCTGAATGAGATCCTTGCCGGGTAGAGTAATCTTGGTTGTAGGTTCTTCCCTTTCATCACTTTAAGTATATCATGCCACTCCCTTCTGGCTTGCAGAGTTTCTGCTGAGAAATCAGCTGTTAACCTTATGGGAGTTCCCGTGTATGTTATTTGTCTTTTTTCCCTTGCTGCTTTCAATAATTTTGCTTTGTCTTTAATGTTTGCCAATTTGATTACTATGTGTCTCGGCATGTTTCTCCTTGGGTTTATCCTGTATGGGACTCGCTGGGCTTCCTGGACTTGGGTGGCTATTTCCTTTCCCATGTTAGGGAAGTTTTCGACTATAATCTCTTCAAATATTTTCTCAGGTCCTTCCTCTCTCTCTTCTCCTTCTGGGACCCCTATAATGCGAATGGTGTTGTGTTTAATGTTGTCCAAGAAGTCTCTCAGGCTGTCTTCATTTCTTTTCATTCTTTTTTCTTTATTCTGTTCCACAGTGGTGAATTCCACCATTCTGTCTTCCCAGTCACTTATCCGTTCTTCTGCCTCAGTTATTCTGCTATTGATTCCATCTAGTGTATTTTTCATTTCAGTTGTTGTGTTGTTCTTCTCTGTTTGTTTTGTTCTTTAATTCTTCTAGGTCTTTGTTAAACATTTCTTGCATCTTCTCGATCTTTGCCTCCATTCTTTTTCCTAGGTCCTGGATAATTTTCACTATCATTATTCTGAATTCTTTTTCTGGGAGGTTGCCTATCTCCACTTCATTTAGTTGTTTTTCTGGTGTTTTATCTTGTTCCTTCATCTGGTACATAGCCCTCTGCCTTTTCATCTTTTCTGTCTTTCTGTGAATGTGGTTATTGTTCCACAGGCTGCAGGATTGTAGTTCTTCTTGCTTCTGCTGTCTGCCCTCTGGTGGATGAGGCTTTGTGCAAGTTTCCTGATGGGAGACACTGGTGGTGAGTAGAGCTGGCTGTTGCTTTGGTTGCTTTTGGTGGGCAGAGCTCAGTAAAACTTTAATCCACTTGTCTGCTTCTGGGTAGGGCTGGGTTCCTTCCCTGTTGGTTGTTTGGCCTGAGGCGACCCAACAGTGGAGGCTACATGGCTCTTTGGTGGGGCTAATGGCAGACTCTGGGAGGGCTCACGCCAAAAAGTACTTCTCAGAACTTCTGCTGCCAGTGTCCTTGTCTGCATGGTGAGACACAACCACCCCCGCCTCTGCAGGAGACCCTCCAACACTAGCAGGTAGGTCTGTTTCAGTCTCCTATGGGGTCATCGCTCCTTCCCCTGGGTCCCATAACACACACTACTTTGTGTGTGCCCTCCAAGAGTGGGGTCTTTTCTTTCTCCAGCCCTGTTGACGTTCTACAATCAAATCCTGCTAGCCTTCAAAGTCTGATTCTCTAGGAATTCCTCCTCCTGTTGTCAGACCCCCAGATTTGGAAGCCTGACATAGGAGTCAGATCCTTCACTACAGTGGGTTGACTTCTGTGGAATAAGTGTTCTCCAGTTTGTGTGGCACCCAGCCAGCAGTTATGGGATTTGATTTTATTGTGATTGTGCCCCTCCTACCATCTCATTGTGGCTTCTCCTTTGTCTTTGGATGTGGGGTATCTTTTTTGGTGAGTTCCAGTGTCTTCCTGTCGATGATTGTTCAGCAGTTAGTTGTGATTCTGGTGTTCTCACAGAGGGACTGAGAGCACATCCTTGTACTCCACCATCTTGAACCAATCTCTATTTCTTGTCCTTTTGATAACTGACATTCTGACAGATGTGAGGTGGTACTCGTTTTGGATTTTATTTGCATTTCCCTGATAATTAGTGATGTTGAGCCATATTTATGTCTTCTTTGGAAAAATATCTATTCAGCTTTTCTGCCCATTTTTATTTTTATTTTTATTTTTTTTTTGTGGTATGCAGGCCTCTCACTGCTGTGGCCTCTGCCGTCACAGAGCACAGGCTCCGGATGTGCAGGCTCAGCAACCATGGCTCCTGGGCCCATCTGCTCCATGGCATGTGGGATCCTCCCAGACCGGGGCACGAACCCGTGTCCCCTGCATCGGCAGGCAGACTCTCAACCACTGCGCCACCAGGGAAGCCCCCTCTGCCCATTTTTAACTCAGGTTTTCTGGGGGTTTTTTGATAGTTAGTTGTATGGGTTTTTATAGATTTTGTATATTAACCCAATATCAAATATATCATTTACAAACAACTCTCATTCAGCAGGTTGCCTCTTCATTTTGTTGGTGATTTCCTTTACTGTGCAAAAGAGTTTTAGTCTGATATAGTCCCATTTGTTTATTTTTGCTTTTATTGCTGTTGCCTGAGGAGACATATCCAAAAAAAAAATGTTAAAATCTATGTCGAGTGTACTGCCTATGTTTTCTTCTAGGAGTTTTATGGTTTCAGGTCTTACATTTATGTTTTTCATCTATTTTTAGTTTATTTTTGTACATACTATAAGAAAGTGGTCCAGTTTTATTCTGTTTCATGTAGCTGTTCAGTTTTCCCAACATTTATTGAAGAGACTGTCTTTTCCCCACTGTATATCTTGCCTCCTTTGTCATAGATTAATTTACCATATAAATGTAGGTTTATTTCTGGGCTCTCCATTCTCTTCCATTAATGCATGTGTTTGTTTTTTGCCAGTACCATGTTGTTTTTTCTTTTTTTAAATTTATTTATTTTACTTATTTATTTTTGGCTGCATTGGGTGTTCATTGCTTTGCACGGGCTTTCTTTAGTTGTGGTGAGCAGCAGCTACTGTTCATTGCAGTGTGCAGGCTTCTTATTGCAGTGGCTTCTCTTGTTGTGGAGCACAGGCTCTAGGCATGTGGACTTCAGTAATTGTGGCATGTGGGCTCAGTAGTTGTGGCTCACAGGCTCTAGAGCACAGGCTCAGTAGTTGTGGCACATGGACTTAGTCGCTCTGCAGCATGTGGGATCATCCTGGACCAGGGCTTGAACCCATGTCCCCTGCATTGGTAGCAGATTCTTAACAACTGCACCACCAGGGAAGCCCTACCATACTGTTTTAATTGTTCTAGCTTTAAGGATTGTTTCAAGTGTGGGAGCATGACACCTCTAGCTTTGTTCTTCTTTCTCAAGGTTATTTTGTCTATTTAGGGTCTTTTGTGGTTCCATACAAATTTAGAATTATATTTTCTAGTTCTTTGGAAAATGACATTGATATTTTGATAAGGATTACATTAAATCATAGATTGCTTTGGGTAGTATGTACATTTTAACAATATTGATTCTTCCAATCCACGAGCACAGTATATATTTCCATTTGTTTACATTGTCTTCCATATCTTTCATCAATGTTTTATAGTTTTCAGAGTACAGGTCTTTCACTTTCTTGATTAAATTCATTCTGAGATATTTTATTCTTTTTGATACAATTGTAAATGTATTACTTTCTTAATTTCTTTTTCTGATAGTTCATTATTAGTGTAGATTCAGTAGATTTCTGTATATTAATTTATTACCCCAGAACTTTACTGAATTCATTTATTGGTTCTAATAGTTTTTGTTTCCTCTGTGGACCTGAGCTTTTCTATATGTAGTATCTTGTCTCCTACAAATGGTGACAGATTTACTTCTTCCCTTCCAATTTGGATGCTTTTTATTTCTTTTTCTTTCCTTATTGATGTGGCTAGAAATTCCAATACTATATTGAATAAAAGTGGTAGGAATGGGCATCCTTGTCTTGTTACTCATCTTAGAGGAAAAGCTTCCATTTTTTTTTTAACCATCAAGTGTAATTTTAGCTGTGGGTTTGTCATATATGGCCATTATTCGTTGAGGTATGTCCCCTCTATACCCAGTTTGTTGAGTTTTTAATCATAAATAGATGTTGAGATTTGTAAAATGCTTTTTCCACATCTGTTGAGATAATCACTTGATTACTGTTCTTCAATTTTTTAATGTGGTGTATCACATTGATTGATTTGTGGATATTGAACCATTCTTGCATTCCAGGGATAAATCTCACTTGATCATGATTTATGATCTTTCAATGTATTGTTGAATTCTGTTTGCTAATATTTTGTTGAAGATTTTTGCATCTATGTTCATCAGCGATGTTGGCTTGTAATTTTCGTTTTCTTGGTGTCTGCCTGATTATGGTATCAGGGTAATGCTGGCTTTGTACAATGAGTTTGGGAGTGTACATTCCTCTTCAATTTGGGGGGAATAATTTGAGTAGGATAGGTATTAACTGTTTTTTAAATGTTTGGTAGAATTCACCTGTGAAGCCATCTGGACCTGAATTTTGTGTTTTGGGTGTTTTTTAAAAAACGTTATTTATTTTTTGAATTGAGGTATTGTTGATGTACAGTTGAATGTTTTTTAAAATTTATTTATTTTTAATTGAAATAAGTTGCTGTACAATATTATATAAGTTACAGGTGTACAATACAGTGATTCACAATTTTTAAGTTTATACTCCATTTATAGTTATTATAAAATATTTGCTATATTCCTCATGTTGTACAATATATCCTTGTAGCTTATTTTATACATAATAGTTTGTACCCCTTACTCCCTTATGCCTATATTGCCCCTCCCCCTTCTCTCTCACCATTTGTAACCACCAGTTTGTTCTTTATATCTATTAGTCTGCTTCTTTTTTTAATATTTCTATTTTACATTGGTGTATAGTTGATTAACAATGTTGTGTTAGCTTCAGGTGTATGGCAAAGTGATTCATTTCTACATATACATATACAGATACATATACATGTATCTATTCTTTTTCAAATTCTTTTCCCATTTAGGTTATTACAGAATATTGAGCAGAGTTACCTGTGTGCTATACAGTAGGTCCTTTTTGGTTATCTGTTTTAAATATAACAGTGTGTACATGTCAATCCCAAACTCCCAGTCTATCCCTCCCTCCCACCCTTCCCCTATGGTAACCATAAGTTCATTCTCTAAGTCTGTGAGTCTGTTTCTGTGTTGTAAATAAGTTCATTTGTATCAGTTTTTTAGATTCTGCATATAAATGATATCATATGGTATTTGTCTTTCTCCGTCTGATTTACTTCACTTCGTATGACAATATCCAGGTCCATGTTGCTGCAAATTGCATTATTTCATTCTTTTTTTATGGCTAAGCTATATATATATATATATATATAAAAAATGTCTTCTTTATCAATTCCTCTGTCGATGGACATTTAGGTTGCTTCCATGTGTTGGCTATTGTAAACAGTGCTGCAATGAACATTGGATTGGGGTGCATGTATCTTTTTGAATTAGAGCTTTCATCTTTTCTGGTTATATGTCCAGGAGTGGGATTGCTGGATTATATGGTAACTCTATTTTTAGTTTTTTAAGGAGCCTCCATATTGTTCTCCATAGTGGCTGCACAAATTTATATTCTCACCAACAGGGTAGAAAAGTTAATTCTCTGCTTTCGCTTATGTTCTTTCTGTAACACCACCAGCTTGCCCATGGAATGTGTACTACTCTCACATTAATCTTCCTATAACCTTTCTCTCAAATGTGTTTCTTTCCCTTGCTGTGATGTACTGAGTCCCAAATATGCTATATGTGATCATTTGAACATAGGTGCCTGCCTGAGACCCTGGACACTCTCTGTGGGGACAAACCTATATAAATCCCATATGCTGCCTTGTGTTCCTTTACTACAAGATTCAGGATTCCCTTACTCATAAGAAAGCAAGAGTTGAGTTGGACCATAACCACTTAGATTGAGCCATTGGCTAACTAAACCCCAAATGCCATATTTCTCTCCCCTTCAGGGAACTCCAGAGGCCAGATTGTTGATCTGGAGGAAAGAGGGTATGTATTGAATTGAGGCCCTGACTTTGGCACTGAAGTTCTGGCAGTCCAAGTCTCAGGCTCAATGTGAGTAATTCCTGCTCTAGGTAGTTGCTTGCGGATGTCTTAGTAAATTAGAACGTATGAATTCCAAATTTGACTTTCTCAGATTTGTTTCCTCTAGGCATCCATGGCCCCTGCAGAAACTTTAGGCCATGGGTAACTTTAAAAATGCAGTGTTAGCAGCTAAGAAACCAGATCTTTCCATGGTTGGCAGGGAGATGATGGAATAGCCTTGAGTGAGACTTCTAATTATCTGAATTCCTTCCCAACCTTCTTCACCTGGGCAACTCTAAACAGGCCTTCAAAACTTCTCTACTCAAAGTGTGGTCCACAAGGCCTCAATATTGCTACCACTTGGGAACTTATAAGAAACACAGAATCTCAAGCCCTACCCCAGACCTATTAATTCAGAATCTGCATGGTAACAGTATCTCCAGGTGATGTGATACACACTCAATTGAGAAGCATTGCTTTTAAAAAAAAACACTTAATATATCAAATCCTTCAGCAGGCTTTGAACATCCAGGTTGCATACATTGCCCCTCATTTGATCTCCCTATATCACCTTGTTGATAACTTTAAAAAGCCTTCTTCCTTAACTCATACTATTTGGAAATAATCCATTTACTATCTGCCACTCCCTTTGTATCGTCTAGGCCCAATAGAAATTCAGTTCAAGCCCAAACAGCAAATGAAATATGTAACTTAAAAATTTCTATTAGCCACATTAAAAAAGTGGAAAGAAACTGGTAAAGTCAGGGCTTCCCTGGTGGCACAGTGGTTGAGAGTCTGCCTGCTGATGCAGGGGACACGGGTTCATGCCCTGGTCCGGGAGGATCCCACCTGTCGCAGAGCGGCTGGGTCCGTGAGCCATGGCCACTGAGCCTGCGTGTCTGGAGCCTGTGCTCCACAACGGGAGAGGCCACAACAGTGAGAGGCCCGTGTACCACAAAAAGAAAAAAAAAGAAAGAAACTGGTAAAGTTAATTTTCATCATATACTTTGTGTAACCCAACATATCCAAAATATTTTCATGTTAAAACATAGTCAAGGGATTACCCTGGCAGTCCGGTGGTTAAGACTCCACACTCCCAAAGCAGGGGTTGTGGGTTAAATCCCTGTTTTTTTCTAAAGAATGTTATTTTAGTTTTCTTTTTTTTTTTTTGGCCACATGCTGCACAGTGAGGCCAAAAATAAAAATAAAGAATAAAATAACATGGTTTAAAATAAAACCAAAAAAGTATCAATATAAAAATTATTGAGGCAATTTACATTCTTTTTCATACTAAGTCTTCAAAACTCCAGTAGATTTTTAGCAGTAAGTACACTTATTGCACATCTTAGTTTGGATATTCACCCTTCTAGGTGCTCAGTAGCCACCTGTGAAAGTTATACAGTGTAGACCTAGATTCTAAGATCCTTTATCCATTGAATTCTGTTTTCGAACACAGTTACCTCATATGTAATATGTACTCAGTGAATTCATTCATTCAACCATTTATTCATTAAACAAATACTGAGTGCTCACTATATGCCAGGCTCAGTTCTAGGCACTGGATATACAGCTATGAATAAAAGAAAGTCCTTATCCTCATGGAACTTACAGTCCAGGACAAGAAAGCGTATAAACATGTACACAAATAAATACATTATATGTTGGGTAGCAGGCTATTCTGAGAAGGTAACACTTGAGCAGAGATTTGAATGCAATAAAGGAGTAAGCCCCTGAAATACCTGGGGAGGGGGAAGGGAAGCATTCCTGGCAGGGCAACAGGAGTAAAGTTCCTAGATAGCATGTGTACTTGCCAAATTTGAGGAAGACAAAAGAGGGTAGTGGACTGGAGTAGAATGAGCAAGGGGAGGAGGGGCAGGAAATAAGGTAAGCTAGGGACCCAGGAGTCAGATTATGTTGGGATTGCTGATCATGTTAAGAATTTTGGATTTTGTACAATGTGTGATGGAAGCCATTGGAAGGTTTTGATTAGGGGTGTGACATAAACTGGTATTGGTTGTAAAAGGATCACTTTGGTGGAGAATAGACTTCACAGAAGTGAAGCAGGAACACTAGTTGAACTGAACCTGAGTCAGAATGTATGAAGTCACTCTGTTTACACATGTACAACTGAAGCTTGTCTCTGGTTTCCCTGGGGAATTGGCTTCAGGTGAGGTATGCACTGCTTCCTGGGATGCTTTTTGTATTACTCATTGCCACAACATGCCCTTTCAGTGTGCTGTGTCTGAGCTGTGTGTCAGACAGCCCTCTATAAGTGTTTACCTATTCCTCAGACTTCTTACATCTCATTGTTGTGCTTGCTGACTGACATATCTCACTGTATAATTTATGCCTGCCTGAGTCTCATAGCCATGCATTTTTCATCCTTTTAAAGTTAAAAACAAGTATATAAACATATATCCCTATGCTATTTTATGAAGCTTTCCTGCTCAGCAGAGTGTTAGTTTGACAGCTGTGGTGCCTCTCCTAGTACTGGAAGCCTGGGTGGTGTAAGAAAGACCCCTCTTGGCGGCTGATTAAAATCTCTGCCCAGTGTCACCTGCATGAAACAGAAGCTTAGTGCCTTCTGCCACCAGGCAAAAAACACTTCAACACTCAACATGAGGCATAGGGTTTTACCCTTTGGAATAAGATTTAAAACTGCGTCTGCCTTAAGGAGTTTGGAATTTAGCCTAGTTGTCAAATTGGATCTAACTTCAATTGTGGCAAAATTATGAAGTCAGTAAAACTTGTTTTTGGTGCCCCCAGATTACTTCTATCACTACTGCCACATACATATACAAAAAAATAACTACCACTGCCGCCACCACCACAATAACCATAGCTAATTTTTACTTAATGCCAGGTGCTGTCCACTCAGGATCTCATTTAATCCTCTTAACAGTTTTATGAGATGACCTGTTGTTATCCCCATTTTACAGGGGAAAATCAAGACTTGGAGAAGTAAATAATGTGTCCAGGTAGCTGGGATACTTTAGGTCCAACCTTAGTCTGAGTTCACATTCTCAACCACTGCTGTGTTGCATCCAAGACGTCCTGTTTTCCTGTCTTATTTTTTTCACATTTATTCACTCACACATTCCACTACCTCTTTGGTTTCCTCATAGTCTTTCTGTTTATGGTCTACAGGAAGTTATCCAAGGATAAGAATGTTCTGACAGGTCATGGTACTAGAAGTCAAAGAAGAATCTCTGTTTATCAAGGGCCTTCTCTGTTGTCATAGAACCTTTTCCTTGTTATCCCTATGCTTGTTGTTTTGTAGATAAGGAAAGCTACCTTAGATTGGGTTCCCCAGAAGCAGATTTGAGATGAGGATACCTGTGGTAGTAGGTATCAAGAAATGTTCTTAGCTGGGGTGGGGAAATTGGGACACAGAAAAGTAGGAGGCCAAGCAAAGACTTTGGCTCAAAACCACTGGAAGCTCTATCGTTACTGTGGGGCTTAATTCAGAGTTGCCTCATGGGAGACAATGTGACTAGGGTATTTATACGCCTGGACCTATCGGTCACTGGCTAAGGATTACGTACATCCTGTCAACTGAAAAAAAAAAGTGCAATGTGAGAGCAGTAAGTTGTTTTATTTGGGGCTTACTAAGGACTATAGCCCAGGAGACAGCCTCTCAGATAACTGACAAACTGCTCCTAAGAGGTAGTGGGGGATACATGATTTTAGTGAAGAGGGGATATGTGTAACTGAGCACACATTTTGGCAGAAGGTTGCTGCTATTCATGAGGAGCAGATGTCTCTGTTAATGATTTTAGTGCTTTTCTAGATATGAGAAGATGCAAAGAATTGGGTTTATAAAATCTGAAAATATCTATCTGAAGGCTTGTTCCACCAGTTTTTCCCAAAGCACACAGTGCCTCATTCCTGATCTCTGCCCTCAATGACTGCAGTGACTAGTGACTTCATTCTTGTAGAATCAGATTTTGAGCGACATTCTTAAATTTGCAATCCTCAGGTACTTAGGGATCCCTGTCAGCCTGCGGGCATCTCTAACAAATAGATACAGTGCATGCCTTTGGGAAGGAAGACCATTATAGACCAATCTACACAAAAATGAAAAGGGATCAGAGGGGAAATGGGCAGAGTCCTGGCAGCATTGTCCAGAAGACTATTGAGAGCATGTGAGTTTCTCCAAAGTGTCAGAGCTGCAATTAAAAATTAAGACTCAAATTCACTTTAAAACCTCGATATTTGTATTTCTCTTACAGGTAATGCTGAGTTGTCTTGCGCAGTAGTTACAGGTGCCATAGAGAGTTTTTCAGGAACATGAAGTTATAACCCCAGGAAGCTACTTCTGTCTACGTGTAAAACCAGTTATGCAATGAGACTCAGAAAAAATTTTTTGCTTTGGGTTTTATACATTTTTCCTTTCTTTCTTCCTATTTATTTATTTATTTATTTTTTTGCAGTACATGGCCTCTCACTGTTGTGGCCTCTCCCGTTGCGGAGCACAGGCTCCGGATGCGCAGGCTCAGCGGCCATGGCTCACAGGCCCAGCCATTCCGCGGCATGTGGGATCTTCCCGGACCGGGGCACGAACCCGTGTCCCCTGCATCGGCAGGCAGACACTCAACCACTGCACCACCAGGGAAGACCTCTTCCTTTTTATTTTGATTTAGTTTGTAAATTTTGTTTTTAACAGCTTTATTGAAATGTAATTCACATACCATACAATTCACCCATTTAAAGTGTACAATTCAATGACTTAATATATCCACAGTTTTGTAACCATCAACAGCATTTAATTTTAGAACATTTTCATCATCCTCAAAAGAACCTTCCTACCTATTAACATTCACCTCCTATTCTCTTCTTTCAGACCGTGGCAAATGATAGTTTACTTTATGTCTCCATGCATTTGCCTGTTCTGGACATTTCATATAAATGGAGTATATAATATGTGGCCTTTTGTGTCTGGCTTGTTTCACCTAACATAATATTTTCAAAATTCCTCCATATTGTATCATGTATTCATATATATGTACTTTATATACTTTATGGCTGAATAATATTACATTATAAGGACATACCACATTTTGTTTATCCATTCATCAGTTGATAAGCATTTGTGTTTAAACTTTTTGCTATTATGCTATGAGCATTTATGTGCACATTTGTTTTTAATTCTCTTGGGTATATAACTAAGGTGGAATTGCTGGGCTAAATGCCAACTTTATGTCCAAATTTTTGACGAACTGCCAAAGAGTTTTCCAAAGCAACAGCACCATTTTACATTCCAACCAGAATTACGTGAAGGTTCCGATTTCTCTACATCGGAACATTGCCAACACTTGTTATTTTGTGTCCTTTTTTATTATAGGCATCCTACTGGGTGTGAAGTGGTATCTCATTGTGGTTTTGATTTGCATTTCCCATTAGGAATGAGATGCTGAATTGCTTTTCATGGGCTTATTGGCCATTTGTTTGTCTTCTTTGGATAAATGCCTATTTAGATTCTTTGCCAATTTTTAAACTGGATTATTTGTTCTTATATTGTTGAGTTGTAATAGCTATATATTCTGGATACTAGAGCCTTCTTAGATATATGATTTGCAAAGGTTTTCTCTCATTTTGTGCATTGCCTTTTCATTACCTTGATTTTTTCCTTTGAAGAACAGAAGTTTTTATGAAGTCCAATTTATCTGTTTTTTTCCTTTGGTTGATTGTGCTTTAGGTGTTACATCTAATAAACAATTGTCTAATCCAATGTCACAAAAGTTTACACTTCATGTTTTCTTTTGAGAGTTTTATAGTTTTAACTCTTACATTTAGGCTTTCAGTCCATTTTGAATTAGTTTTGGCATGAAGTGAGGGGCCAACTTAATTCTTTTGCATATGGATATACATGTTAACAGTTGTACATTCTTGTTCCAGGCACCATCCCCTCCCTTTTTGTCTTCTTCCGACCTGATTGCAGAGGTGATGATTGAAGATGCAGCAGTTAGCTTATGACTACAATGGAAAAACCAACAGAATTTTGGAAATTCTGGCACTGAATGGTTGATTGGTGCCAATAAACAAAAAACTAATAAACAAAAAACCCAACCCCCATCCTTCCACCCCCCCACACCTGAACATAACTATTTAAATGTTTTCTGTTATCCTGTAGCCCAAAGAACTACTATCTGATTTATCACATCTTCTTCTGTCCTGGAGTAGATATTTCATGTACTGGTTGATTGCCCCCTTACAGTGACTCCACCTTTAAAAAAAAAAAAATTTATTTAAATATTTTATTTATTTATTTGTTTGTTTGTTTATTTATTTATTTAATTGAAGTGCAGTTGCCTTACAATATTATATTAGTTTCATATGTACAACATTGTAGTTTAATATTTTTATACATTATGAAATATTCACGAGTCCAATTATCTTCCATCACCATACAAATTTTTTACACTATTATTGACTATATTCCCTATGTGTACATTACATTCCTCTGACTTCTTTATTTTATAGCTGGAAATTTGTTCCTCTTAATCCCTTCACCTATTTCATGCATCCCCCACCCTCTCCCCTCTGGTAACCACCAGTTTGTTCTCTGTATCTATGAGTATATTTCTGTTCTGTTTTGTTTTGTTTGTTCATTTATTTTGTTTTTTTTAGATTCCACATATGAGTGAAATCATACAGTATTTGTCTTTCTTTGACTTATTTCATTTAGCATAGTGCCCTCTAGGTCCATCCATATTGTCACAAATGGCAAGATTTCATTCTTTTTATGGATGACTAGTATTCCATTATATATATATATATATACATATATATCTTCTATATCTATTCATCTAACAATGGACACTCAGATTGCTTCAATATCATAGCTATTGTAAATAGTGCTGCAATGAATATAGGGGTACATATATCTTTTTGAATTAGTGTTTTTATTTTCTTTGGGAAAATACCCAGAAGAGGAATTACTGGATCATATGGTAGCTCTATTTTTAGTTTTTTGTAGAACCTCCATACTGTTTTTCATAGTGGCTGCCCCCAATTTACATTCCCACCAAGTGTGCACAAGGGTTTCATTTTTTCCACATCCCCACCGACACTTGTTTCTTGTCTTCTTGATAACTGACATTCACTATACAATATAGTGATTTGATATTTTTATAGATTAGACTTCATATAAAGTAATTATAATATATTGGCTGTATTCCCTGTATTGTACAATACATCCTTGTAGCTTACTTATTTTATACCTAGTTTCTTAATGTCCTTTCCCTATCTTACCCCTCCCTTCATTCGTCTCCCACTGGTAACTACTAGTTTGTTCTCTATATCTGAGTCTGTTTGTTTTGTTTGTTCATTTGATTTATTTTAGAGATTCCACATATAAGTAAAAATGTATAGTATTGTCTTTCTCTTTCTGATTTATTTCACTAAGCACAATACCCTCTAGGTTCATCCATGTTGTTGCAAATGGAAAATTTTCATTCTTTTTTATGGCTGAGCAATATTCCATTATATATATGTATATATATATATATATATATATACACACACACACACACACACATATATATACACACTCACACACACATATATACCACTTATACTTCTTTATCCATTAACTGTTAATGGACACTTAGTTTGCTTCCAGATATTGATTATTGTGAATAGTGCTGCAATAGATATATGGGTGCATATAACTTTTCAAATTAGTGTTATTGTTTTCTTTGGGAAAATACTCAGAGTGGGACTACTGCAAAGTATGGTAGTTCTATTTTTATTTTTTTTTGAGGACCCTCCATACTGTTTTCTGTAGTGGCTGCACCAATTTTCATTCCCACCAACACTGCACAAAGTACATCAACAACACTTGCTGTTTTCTTGTCTTTTTGATAATAGTCATTGTGACAGGTGAGAGTTGGTATCTCATTGTAGTTTTGATTTGCATTTCCATGATGATTAGTAAGGTTGAACATATTTTCATATGCATGTTGACCATCTGTATGTCTTCTTAGAAAAATACCTACTCAGGTCCTCTGCCTATTTTTTAATCATGATATTTGCTTTTTGATATTGAGTTTTATAAGTTCTTTATGTATTTTGGATAGTACTTCCTTATCAGACATATTATTTGCAAATATATTCTCCCATTCAGTAGGTTGCCATTTTATTTTGTTGATGGTTTCCTTTTCTATGCAAAACTTTTAAGTTTGATTACGTCCATTTATTTATTTTTGCTCTTGTTTCCTTTGCCTGAGGAGACAGATCCAAAAAAGTATTGCTAAGACCTATGTCAAAGAGTATACTGCCTATGTTTTCTTCTAGAAGTTTTATGGTTTCAAATCTTACATTTAGGTCTTTAATCCATTTTGAGTTTATATTTGAATATGGTGAAAAAATGTCCTAATTTTATTCTTTTACATGTAGCAGTCCAGTGTCATCAGCAACACTAATTAAAGAGACTGGTTTTTTTCCTATTGTATATTCTTGCCTCCTTTATTATAGATTAATTGACCATTTTTATGGGGGATTATTTCCAGGCTCTCTATGTTTTTTTCACTTGCTCTATGTTTCTGTATTTGTGGCAATAGCATACTGTTTTCATTACTGTAGCTTTGTAGTACAGTCTGAAGTCAGGGAGCGTGATACCTCCAGCTTTGTTCCTCTTTCTCAGGATTGCTATTCAGTGTCTTTTGTGATTCCACACAAATTTTATTTGTTCTAGTTCTGTGAAAATATAATGAGTATTTTGATAAGGATTGCATTAAATCTGCAGATTGCTTTGGGCAGTACGGCCATTTAAAAAATATTAATTCTTCCAATCCATGAACATGGGGTAGCTTTCCATTTCTTTGTGTCTTCTTCAGTTTCCTTCATCAATGTTTTATAGATTTCAGAGTATAGGTCTTTCACCTCCTTGCTTAAGTATATCCCTAGGTATTTTCTTTGTTTTAATATGGTTTTAAATGAGATTTTTTGTTTTTGCTTTCTCTTTCTGGTAGCTGATTATTAGCACATGGAAAAGCAATGGATTTCTGTATATTAATCTTGTATCCTGCAACTTTACTGAATTCATTTATTAGTTTTAATGTTTTGTTTTGTTTTGTTTTTTGTGGAGATGATAGGGTTTTCTATACATAATATTATGCCATCTGCAAATAGTCACAGATTTACTTCTTCCCTTCCAATTTGGATGCATTTTATTTCTTTTTCTGGTCTGACCTCTGTGGCTAGGACTTCCAATACTATATTAAATAGAAGTGGTGAGAATGGGCATCCTTGTCTTATTCCTTATTACTGTGCTTTGAATTCTTTCTCAGGGAAATTATTATCTTCATTTCATTAGTTTTTTTTTTCTGGAATTTTATTTTGTTATTTTCTTTGAAACATACACATCTGTCTTCTCATTTTGTTTGAGTTTCTTCGTCTCTATGACACTATCCTTGTCTTAAAGTTGTGTCCTTCTGTGGGAAAATCTGCATGTGGTCTGCATGTGCCCAGTGGTTTTGGTGGGAAAGCTTGAACTAAAGTAAGCACAGGCTGTGTCTTCTCCTGGGTTGCACTGGCAGCTTCCCCACATACCACCATGAGAGGTAAGGTTGGAGTTGGAGGGGCTAGAGCTGGAGCCAGGTGTGATCCAGGGCTTCTCCTCAGCTCAGTGGTGGTTGATGCCCTATTGAGGGCCAAGGCTGTAGCGCAAGGGGTAGAGCAGGATCCCTTAGTGAATTGGGCTTCTCCCAGGTGTAATGGCAGTCTCTGCCTTGATAAGGGGAATGTCTGGGGACCAAGGTTTTGGATCCAAACTTCTTACCTGGCTCCAGGTGTCCAACTTGGTCAGAGGTAGGGTTGAGGCTCAAGGGGTTGGAGCTGCACTTCTGTGCTGGCTTGTGTCTCCACCCTGGCTAGATGTAGGGCTGCTGCCCAAGGTGGCTCCACTCCTTCCCTGGTGTGCACATGTGTGTTGTGAATGACGATCTCCCATTTAATGGGGAGCAGTGCCAGAGCAGGAGGATTTGGAGCAGGGGTCTTGTGCAGGCTGGGGTGTGTGCTGGGGTGGTCCTGGCAGGCCAGCCAGAGCACCAGGCAGTTTTCAATCTTCTGCCTCTATTCTGGGACTGAGAGCAATCAAGTCTGTGCATGTGCTCTTTAAACTTGTGCTCTAAGTTTCTTACAGCCCTCCAGTAAGTCCCACTGGTTTTCAAACCAGCTAAGGGAGCTCATTATCCCAGTGTCAAAACCCAGGACTGAGGTACTTATTATGGGGCTCCAATCCCCTTACTCCTTAGGGAGGATCTCCAAGCCTGAGATATCCCCCTTTTTTCTGAGTCATCCCATTGTGGGTCCCAATTAGATTACTTATCCTCCCCCCTACCAGATTCTGTGTGGTTCTTTCTTTACAGCCTTGGTTGAAGAAGAGCTGTTGTGTTAGTCTCCAGGTTGTTCTCAGAGAGAGTTTCTCTATATGTAGTTGGAGTTTTGATGTGCTCATTGGGGAAGGGGAGCTCAAGGTCTTCCTACTTCATCATCTTGATCTTGCCCCTCAGTGACTCCACCTTGACTGAAAATTTTCCCCAAACAGAAGAGCACGTCATGTTAATCATGGGTGGTCTGTAAGACCTCCTGTTGTAGGCCAAATGTGAATGGCCTAGGGCTGGACTTGTGTAAGCTGGGCCAATCAGGTCTTTCCTCTTAGAAATATGAAATTTTGAACTGAGATAACTTTTAGTTAAAGGTTCATTGTTTTCCATAGCTGAGGTCTTTGAAGCAACAATGGCTTCTGTCTTTCTGAGGGCTTTGTTTCTTTCACTCTTGGATTCTGGGCAACAACTCTCCCTATTCTCACCCCACCCTCATCTTTCAAAATTTTATTTTTGGCTAATATGTTTTGTGTTTAAGCTAGACAAAATTGGTTTTTGTTACATGTGACAAAAAGAACCATAACAATACATTTTTTTAACCTGTCATTGTTCCATTCTTTATCTACCCATATGGCCATTTATATAGTCACCTGGCTATTATTTTTTCCAACATGGAGATGGTATGTGAGATGCTAAATCCAAAATTGCCCTCAGGAACTACGGTATGCATTTCTTTCAGAAGAAAACACTTTCCAGAAATGGCCCTGATAATTCTTCCTATTAGGTCATAGCCAATTAAAGAGCAGTAAAGATAAAATCCAAGACAGGTTAGATTAGTCCTATGTCTAAACATTCACTAATTTTTTTTGAAAGGGCTTGTGGTCTACCATATTTTTCACTTTGGTAGACCAACATCAGGCAGAACTGTAGAATATCAATCATTCCTTCACTTAGGAATAGACTAATGAGGAACTCAGTACTCAGGTTTGTGGATTTTGGCTACAGCAGGTTTGAAAACACTCAGGCATTTCTTTTCAAAGATCTATGGGAAGGAACCTTGGAAAACTCTGGTTCCAATGAAGGCAGAGCATCTTTAAATTCCAATCTCCTTTGGGGTGTCTTAGGTTCAATTGTGACTCTCATTTTACTCTGGTTGGTCTGAATCAAACCTTCTGAGGCATGATGGGGTCTTTTTTCATCAGAAACTTTTGGCTTCATGTTACCGTCTTTCAAAAATACTTTATATTCCCACCAACAGTGCAAGAGTGTTCCCTTTTCTCTACATCCTCTCCAGCATTTATTGTTTCTAGATTTTTTGATGATGGCCATTGTGACCGGTGTGAGATAATATCTCATTGTAGTTTTGATTTGCATTTCTCTAATGATTAATGATGTTGAACATTCTTTCATGTGTTTGTTGCCAATCTGTATATCTTCTTTGGAGAAATGTCTATTTAGGTCTTCTGCTCATTTTTGGATTGGGTTGTTTGTTTTTTTATTATTGAGCTGCATAAGCTGCTTGTAAATCTTGGAGATTAATCCTTTGTCAGTTGCTTCATTTGCAAATATTTTCTCCCATTCTGAGGGTTGTCTTTTGGTCTTCTTTATGGTTTCTTTTGCTGTGCAAAAGCTTTTAAGTTTCGTTAGGTTCCATTTGTTTATTTTTGTTTTTATTTCCATTTCTCTAGGAGGTGGGTCAGAAAAGATCTTGCTGTGATTCCTGTCATAGATGGTTCGGCCTATGTTTTCCTCTTAGAGTTTGATAGTTTCTGGCCTTACATTTAGGTCTTTAATCCATTTTGAGTTTATTTTTCTCTATGGTGTTAGGGAGTGTTATAATTTCATTCTTTTACATGTATCTGTCCAATTTTCCCAGCACCATTTATTGTAGAGGTTTTCTTTTATCCAGACAGGCTGTCTTTTCTTATATTCTTGCCTCCTTTATCAAAGATAAGGTGACCATATGTGTGTAGGTTTATCTCTGGGCTTTCTATCCTGTTCCATTGATCTATATTGCTGTTTGTGTACCAGTACCATACTGTCTTGATTACTGTAGCTTTGTAGTATAGTCTGAAGTCAGGGAGCCTGATTCCTCCAGCTAGGTTTTTTGCTCTCAAGATTGTTTTGGCTATTCAGGGTCTTTTGTGTTTCCATACAAATGGTGAAATTTTTTGTTCTAGTTCTGTGAAATATGCCAGTTTTAGTTTGATAGGGATTGCATTGAATCTGTAGATTGCTTTGGGTAGTAGAGTCATTTTCACAATGCTTATTCTTCCAATCCAAGAACATGGTATATCTCTCCATCTATTTCTATTATCTTTAATTTCTTTCATGAGTATCTTATAATTTTCTGCATACTGGTCTTTTGTCTCCTTAGGTAGGTTTATTCCTATTTTATTCTTTTTGTTGCAATGGTAAATGGGAGTGTTTTCTTGATTTCAATTTCAGATTTTTCATTAGTGTATAGGAATGCCAGAGATTTCTGTGCATTAATTTTGTATCCTGCTACTTTAGCATCTTTAGGATTTTCTATGTATAGTATCATGTCATCTGTAAACAGTGACAGGTTTTTTTCTTCTTTTCCAATTTGGATTCCATTTATTTCCTTTTGTTCTCTGATTGGTACGGCTAAAATTTCCAAAATTATGTTGAATAAGAGTGGTGAGAGTTGGCAACCTTGTCTTGTTCCTGATCTTCATGGAAAAGTTTTCAGTTTTTCACCATTGAGGACAATGTTGGCTGTGGGTTTTTCATATATGGACTTTATTATTTTAAGGAAAGTTCCCTCTATGCCTACTTTCTGGAGGGCTTTTATCATAAATGGGTGTTGAATTTTTTTGGAAGCTTTCTCTGCATCTATTGAGATGACCATATGGTTTTTCTCCTTCAATTTGTTAATATGGTGTATCACATTGATTGATTTACGTATATTAAAGAATCCTTGCATTCCTGGAATAAACCCCACTTGATCATGGTGTATGATCCTTTTAATATGCTGTTGGATTCTGTTTGCTAGTATTTTGTTGAGGATTTTTGCATCTATGTTCATCAGTGATATTGGCCTGTAGTTTTCTTTCTTTCTGACATTCTTGCCTGGTTTTGGTATCAGGGTGATGGTGGCCTTGTAGAATGAGTTTGGGAGTGTTACACTCTCTGCTATATTTTGGAGGATTTTGAGAAGGATAGGTGTTTGTTCTTCTCTAAATGTCTGATAGAATTTGCCTGTGAAGCCATCTGGTTCTGGGCTTTTGTTTGTTGGAAGATTTTTAATCACAGTTTCAATTTCAGTGCTTGTGATTGTTCTGTTCATATTTTCTATTTCTTCCTGATTCAGTCTTGGCAGGTTGTGCATTTCTAAGAATTTGTCCATTCCTTCCAAGTTGTCCATTTTATTGGTATAGACTTGCTTTTAGTAATCTCTCATGATTGTTTGTATTTCTGCAGTGTCAGTTGTTACTTCTCCTGTTTCATTTCTAATTCTATTGATTTGAGTCTCCTTCCTTTTTTTCTTGATGAGTCTGGCTAATGGTTTATCAATTTTGTTTATCTTCTCAAAGAACCAGCTTTTAGTTTTGTTGATCTTTGGTATCGTTTTCTTCATTTCTTTTGCATTTATTTCTGATCTGATCTTTTTTTTGTGTGTGTGTGTGGTACGTGGACCTCTGACTGTTGTGGCCTCTCCTGTTATGGAGCACAGGCTCCAGACGCACAGGCTCAGCGGCCATGGCTCACAGGCCTAGCCACTCCGCAGCATATGGGATCTACCCGGACCGGGGCATGAACCCAGGTCCCCTGCATCAGCAGGCGGCCTCTCAACCACTGCGCCACAAGGGAAGCCCTCTGATCTGATCTTTATGATTTCTTTCCTTCTGCTAACTTTGGGGTTTTTTTGTTCTTCTTCCTCTAATTGCTTTAGGTGTAAGGTTAGGTTATTTATTCGAGATGTTTCCTGTTTCTTAAGGTAGGATTGTATTGCTATAAACTTCCTTCTTAGAACTGCTTTTGCTGCATTCCATAGGTTTTGGGTCATCGTGTCTCCATTGTCATTTTTTTCGAGGTATTTTATTTGATTTCCTCTTTGATTTCTTCAGTGATCACTTAGTTATTAAACAGTGTATTGTTTAGCCTCCATGTGTTTGTATTTTTTTACAGATCTTTTTCTGTAATTGATATCTAATCTCATAGCGTTGTGGTCAGAAAAGATACTTGATACTATTTCAATTTTCTTAAATTTACCAAGGCTTGATTTGTAACCCAAGGTATGATCTATCCTGTATAATGTTCCATGAGCACTTGAGAAGAATGTGTAATCTGTTGTTTTTGATGGAATGTCCTGTAAATACTAATTAAGTCCATCTTGTTTAATGTATCATTTAAAGGTTGTGTTTCCTTATTTATTTTCATTTTGGATGATCTGTTCATTGGTGAACCGGGGTGTTAAAGTCCCCTACTATGAATGTGTTACTGTTGATTTCCCCTCTTATGGTTGTTAGTATTTGCCTTATGTATTGAGGTGCTTCTATGTTGGGTGCATAAATATTTACAATTGTTATATCTTCTTCTTGGGTTGATTCCTTAATCATTATGTAGTGTCCTTCTTTGTCTCTTCTAATAGTCTTTATTTTAAAGTCTATTTTCTCTGATATGAGAATTGCTACTTCAGCTTTCTTTTGGTTTCCATTTGTATGGAATATCTTTTTCCACCCCCTCACTTTCAGTCTGTATGTGTCTCTAGGTCTGAAGTGGGTCTCTTGCAGACAGCATATATATGGGTCTTGTTTTTGTATCCATTCAGCCAATCTGTGCCTTTTGGTGGGAGCATTTAATCCATTTACATTTAAGGTAATTATCAGTATGTATGTTTCTATTCCCATTTTCTTAATTGTTTTGGGTTCGTTATTTTAGGTCTTTTCCTTTTCTTGTGTTTCTTGCCTAGAGAAGATCCTTTAACCTTTGTTGTAAAGCTGGTTTGATGGTGCCAAACTCTCTCAGCTTTTGCTTGTATGTAAAGGTTTTAATTTGTCCATCAAATCTGAATGAGATCCTTGCTAGGTAGAATAATCTTGGTTGTACGTTTTTCTCCTTCATCACTTTAAATATGTCCTGGCTGTCCCTTCTGTCTTTCAGAGTTTCTGCTGAAAGATCAGGTGTTAATCTTATTGGGATTCCCTTGTGTGTTATTTGTTGTTTTTCCCTTGCTGCTTTTAATGTTTTCCTTGTATTTAATTTTTGACAGTTTGATTAATATGTGTCTTGGTGTGTTTCTCCTTAGATTTATCCTGTATGGGACTCTCTGTGCTTCCTGTACTTGACTAACTATTTCCTTTCCCATATTAGGGAAGTTTTAAACTATAATATCTTCAAATATTGTCTCAGTCCCTTTATTTTTCTCTTCTTCTTCTGGAACTGCTATAATTCGAATGTTGGTGTGTTTAATGTTGTTCCAGAAGTCTCTGAGACTGTCCTCAGTTCATTTCATTCTTTTTTCTTTATTCTGCTCTGCAGTAGTTATTTCCACTATTTTATCTTCCAGATCACTTATCCGTTCTGCTGCCTCAGTTATTCTGCTATTGATCCCTTCTAGAGTGTTTTTCATTTCATTTATTGTGTTGTTCATCATTGTTTGTTTCATTGTTAGTTCTTCTAGTTCCTTGTTAAATGTTTCTTGCATTTTCTCTATTCTATTTCCAAGATTTTGGATCATCTTTACGATCATTTTTCTGAATTCTTTTTCAAGTAGACTGCCTATTTCATCTTCATTTTTTAGGTCTGGTGGGTTTTTATCTTGCTCTTTCATCTTCTCTGTGTTTTTCTGTCTTCTCATTTTGCTTATCTTACTGTGTTTGGGGTCTCCTTTTTGCAGCCTGCAGGTTTGTAGTTCCCGTTGTTTTTGGTGTCTGTACCCAGTGGCTAAAGTTCATTCAGTGGGCTGTGTTGGTTTCCTGGTGGAGGGGAATAGTGCCTGTGTTCTGTGGATGATGCTGGATCTTTTCTTTCTGGTTGGCCGGTCCACATCTGGTGGTGTGTTTTGGGGTGCCTGTGGACTTATTATTTGGGGTGCCTGCAGACTCTCTGATAATGGGTGAGGTTGTGTTCCTTTCTTGCTAGGGTTTTCTTGGCATAGGGTTTTCAGCACTGTAGCTTGCTGGTTTTTGAGTGATGCTGGGTGTTGGCATTGAGATGGAGATCTCTGAGAGATTTTCCCCATTTGATATTATGTGGAGATGGGAGGTCTCTTGTGGACCAGTGTCCTGAATTTGGGTCTCCCACCTCAGAGGCACAGCACTGACTGCTGGCTGTAGCACCAAGAGCCTTTCATCCACACAGCTCAGAATAAAAGGGAGAAAAATTTGAAAGAAAGAGGATAAAATAAAATAAGGTAAAATAAAATAAAGTTATTAAAATAAAAAATTATTATTAAGAAGAAAAATATTTTTAAAGTAAAAAAAAAAAAGAAATGAAAACACGGACAGATAGAACCCTAGGACAAATGGTGAAAGCAAAGCTATACAGACAAAATCTCACACAGAAGCATACACATACACACTTACAAAAAGAGGAAAAGGGGAAAAAATAATAAAGCTTGCTTTCAAAGTCCACCTCCTCAATTTGAGATGATTCGTTGTCTATTCAGGTATTCCACTGATGCAGGGTACATCAAGTTGATTGTGGAGATTCAATCTGCTGCTCCTGAGGCTGCTGGGAGACATTTCCTTTTCTCTTCTTTTTTTTGCACAGCTCCCGGGTTTCAGCTTTGAATTTGGCCCCACCTCTGTGTGTAGGTCGCTGGAGGGCATCTTTTCTTCCCTCAAACAGGACGGGGTTAAAGGAGCCGCTGATTCGGGGCTCACTCAGGCTGCGGGGAGGGAGAGGTATGGAGTGCGGGGCGAGCCTGCAGTGGAAGAGCCTGGCATGATGTTGCACCAGCCTGCGGCGCACCGTGCGTTCTCCCTAGGAAGTTGTCCCTGGATCCCTGGAACTTGGCAGTGGCAGGCTGTACAGGCTCCCCAGAAGGGAGGTGTGGAGAGTGACCTGTTCTTGCACACAGGCTTCTTGGTGGTGGCAGCAGCAGCCTTAGCGTCTCATGCCCGTCTCTGGGGTCCACGCTGTTAGTCGCAGCTCGTACCTCTGTCTGGAGCTTTAAGCACCTTTAAGCAGTGCTCTTAATCCCCTCTCCTTGCGCACCAGGAAACAAAGAGGGAAGAAAAAGTCTCTTCCCTCTTTGGCAGGTCCAGACTTTTCCCGGACTCTCTCCCGGCTAGCCATGGTGCACTAACCCCTTCAGGCTGTGTTCCCACCGCCAGTCCTCTCCCTGTGCTCCAACCAAAGTCCGAACCTCAGCTCCCAGCCTCGCCCACCCCGGTTGGTGAGCAGACAAATCTCTAAGGCTGGTGAGTGCTGGTCGGCACTGATCCTCTGTGTGGAAATCTCTCCGCTTTGCCCTTTGCCCCCCTGTTGCTGCTCTCTCCTCTGCGACCCCAAAGCTCCCCGCCTCCACCACCGGCAGTCTCCACCCACGAAGGTGTTTCCTAGTGTGTGGAAACCTTTCCTCCTTCACAGCTCCCTCCCACTGGTGCAGGTCCCGTCCCCGTCCCTATTCTTTTGTCTCTGTTTATTCTTTTTTCTTTTGCCGTACCCAGGTACTTGGGGAGTTTTTTGCCTTTTGGGAGGTCTGAGGTCTTCTGCCAGCGTTCAGTAGGTGTTCTCTAGGGGTTGTTCCACGTGTAGATGTATTTCTGATATATCTGGTAATTCTTTAGAATTGTGGATCTAAATTCTTCTGAACTGTGGATCTGTTGATGGTGTCTTTTGGTTTCTGGCACTCAGATTAGCAAAGGTGAAAAGCTTCTTTTTTTTTTCTTGATGAATCTTGCTAATGTTTCATCAATTTTCTTAATGTCAAAGAACCAGCTTTTAGTTTTGATCTTTGCTTTTGTTTTCTTCATTTCCATTTCATTTATTTCTGCTCTAGTTTGTATGATTTCTTTCATTTGACTAAATTTGGGTTCTGTTTGTTTCCTTTCTCTAGTTGCTTTAGGTGTAAGTTTAGTTTATTTGAGATTTTTCTTGTTTCTTGAATTACGATTGCATTGCTATAAACTTCCTTCTTAGAACTGCTTTTGCTGTGTCCCATAGGTATGCATCCTTGTGTTTTCATTGTCACTTGTCTCGACGTAGTTTTTTTAATTTCCTCTTTGATTTCTTCAGTGATCGATTGGTTTTTTAGTAATATATTGTTTAGTCTCCATGTGTTTGTGTTTTTTCTTGTAATTGATTTCTAATCTTATAGTGTTATGGTTGGAAAAGATGCTTGATATGATTTCCAATTTCTGGAATTTACCAAGGCTTGATTTGTGACCCAAGGTGTGATCTATCCTGGAGAATGTTCCGTATGAACTTGAGAAGAAAATGTATTCTACTGCTTTTTGATGGAATGTGCTATAGATATTAATTAGGTATACCTGGTCTAATGTGTCATTTAAGGCTTGTGTTTCCTTATTAATTTTCTGTCTGGATGATCTATCCATTGGTGTAAGTGGAGTGTTGAAGTCCCCCAGTATTACTGTTTTACTGTCGATTTCCCCCTTTATGGCTGTTAACATTTACCTTATGTATTGAGGTGCTCCTATGTTGGGTGCATAAATATTTACAATTGTTATATATTCTTTTTGGATTGATCCCTTGATCATTATGTAGTGTCCTTCCTTGTCTCTTGTGACTGTCTTTATTTTAAAGTCTCTTATGTCTGACATGAGTATTGATACTACAGGTTTCTTTTGATTTCCATTTGCATGGAATATCTTTTTCCATCCCCTCACTTTCAGTCTGTATGTTTCCCTAGGTCTAAAGTTGATCTCTTGTAGACAACATAAATATGGGTTGTGTTTTGTATCCATTCATCCGTTTGCATTTAAATTAATTATCAATATGTATGTTCCTATTGCCATTTTCTTAATGTTTTTGGTTTATTTTTTAGGTGTTTTTTCTTCTCTTACTTTTATTTCTCTACTTTTGTGTTTCCTGCCTAGAGAAGTTCCTTTAGTATTGGCTGTAAAGCTTGTTTGGTGGTGCTGAATTCTCTTAACCTTTACATGTCTGTAAATCTTTTGATTTCTCCATTGAATCTGAGTGAGAGCCTTGCTGCGTTACAGTATTCTTGGTTGTAGGTTTTTCCCTTTCATCACTTAAATATATCTTACCACTCCCTTCTGGACTGCAAAGTTTATGCTGAAAAATCAGCTGTTAATCTTATTAGGTTTACCTTGTATGTTATTTGTTGCTTTTCCCTTGTTGCTTTTAATATTTTCTCTTTGTATTTAATTTTTGTTGGTTTGATTAATATGTGTCTCGGTGTATTCCTCCTTTGCTTTATCCTGTATGAGACTCTCTGCACTTCCTGGACTTGGGTCCTATTTCCTTTTCCATGTTAGGAAAGTCTTTGACTATAATCTTTCCAGAATTTTTCTCAGGCCGTTTCTCTTTTTCTTCTTCTTCTGGGACTCCTACAATTCAAATGTTGGGGCAATTAGTGTTGTCCCAGAGCTCTCTGAGACTTTCCTCATTTCCTTAATTCTTTCTTCCTTATTCTGTTCCATGGGAGATTTTTCCACCATTATGTCTTTCAGGTCACACATCCATTCTTCTGCCACAGTTATTCTGCAAATGATTCCTTCTAGTGCATTTTTCATTTTTGTTACTGTGTTTCTCATTTCTGCTTGTTTGTTCACTAGTTCTTCTAGGCTTTTGTTAAACATTTCTTGTGCCTTCTTTTATTTTTTTTTTCTGGTATGTGGGCCTCTCACTGTTGTGGCCTCTCCTGTTGCAGAGCACAGGCTCCAGACGCGCAGGCTCAGTGGCCATGTCTCACAGGCCTAGCCACTCTGCAGCATGTGGGATCTTCCTGGACCAGGGCATGAACCCATGCCCCCTGCATCGGCAGGCAGACTCTCAACCACTGTGCCATCAGGGAAGCCCCTTGTGTCTTCTTGATCTCTGCCCCCATGTTTTTTTTTTTTTTTTTTGAGATCTTGGATCATCCTTACTATCATTTCTCTGAATTATTTTTCAGATAGATTGCCTATCTTCTCTTCATTTCATTGTTCTTTTTGGTTTTTATTTTGCTCCTTTGTCTGCAACATAATTTTTGTTGTCTCATTTTGTCTACCTTACTGTATTTGTGGTCTCCTTTCTACAGGCTGAGGCATGTATTTACTCCTGCTTCTGGTGCCTTCCCCCTGGTGGGTAAGTTTGGTACAGAAACTTGTTTCATTATCCCCTGGATAGGGGCTTTCTTTATAAACATCTTTATGGGAGTGTAATTTCTTTACAATGGTGTGTTAGTTTCTGCTTTATAACAGTGAATCAGCTATACATATACATATATCCCCATATTGCCTCCCTCTTGTGTCTCCCTCCCACACTCCCTATCCCACCCCTCTAGGGGGTCACAAAGCACCAAGCTGATCTCCCTGTGCTATGTGACTGCTTCCCAGTAGCTATCACTTTTACATTTGGTACTGTATATATGCCCATGTCAATCTCTCACTTTGTCCCAGTTTACACTTCACCCTCCCCGTGTCCTCAAGTACATTCTCTAGGTCTACATCTTTATTCCTGTCCTGTTCCTAGGTTTTTCATAACCAATTTTTTTGATTCCATATATATGTGTTAACATACGGTATTTGTTTTTCTCTTTCTGACTTACTTCACTCTGTATGACAGACTCTAGGTACATCCACCTCACTACAAATAACTCAATTTCGTTTCCTTCTATGGCTGAGTAATATTCCATTGTATGTATGCGCCACATCTTCTTTATCCATTTTTCTGTCAGTGGACACTTAGGTTGCTACCATGTCCTAGCTATTGTAAATAGAGCTGCAATGAATATTCTGGTACATGACTCTTTTTGAATTATGGTTTTCTCAGGGTATATGTCCAGTACTGGGATTCCTGGGTCGTTTGGTAGTTCTATTTTGACTTTTTTAAGGAACCTCCATACTGTTCTCCATAGTGGCTGTATCAATTTACATTCCCACCAACAGTACAAGAGGGTTCCCTTTTCTCCACACCCTCTCCAGCATTTATGTTTGTAGATTTTTTGATGATGGCCATTGTGAATGGTATGAGGTGATACCACATTGTACTTTTGATTTGTATTTTTCTACTGATTAGTGATGTTGAGCATTCTTCCATATGTGTGTGTCAATGTTCATATATTCTGTGGAGAAATGTCCGTTTAGGTCTTCTGCCCATTTCTGGATTTTGTTTGTTTTTTTGAATTTGAGTTGCATGTGTTTCTTGTAAATTTTGGAGATTAATCCTTTCTCAGTTGCTTCATTTGCAAATATTTTCTCCCATTCTGAGGGCTGTCTTTCCTTCTTGTTTATGGTTTCCTCTTCTGTGCAAAAGCTTTTAAGTTTAATTAGGTCCCATTTGTTTATTTTTGTTTTTGCTTCCATTTCTCTAGGCAGTGGGTCAAAAAGGATCTTGCTGTGATTTATATCATAGAGTCTTCTGCCTACGTTTTCCTCTAAGTGTTATAGTGTTTGACCTTACATTTAGGTCTTGGATCCATTTTGAGTTTATTTTTGTGTATGGTGTTAGGAAGTGTTCTAATTTCATTCTTTTCCATGTAGCTGTCCAGTTTTGCCAGCACCACTTATAAAAGAACTGTCTTTTCTCCATTGCATATTCTTGCCTCCTTTATCAAAGATAAGGTGCCCATATGTGCATGGGTTTATCTCTGGGATTTCTATCCTGTTCCATTGATCTATATTTCTGTTTTTGTGCCAGTACCATACTGTCTTGATTAAAGTAACTTTGTAGTATAATCTGAAATCAAGGAGACTGATTTCCTCCAGCTCTGTTTTCCTTTCTGAAGATTGCTTTGGCTATTCTGGGTCTTTTGTGTTTCCATACAAATAGTGAAATTTTTTGTTCTAGTTCTGTGAAAAATGTCATTGGTAGTTTGTCAGGGATTTCTCTGAATATATAGATTGCTTTGGCTACATTTTCACAATGTTGATTCTTCCAATCCAAGAACATGGTATATCTCTCCATCTGTTTGTATTGTCTTTAATTTTTTCATCAGTGTCTTATAGTTTTCTCCATTCAAGTCTTTTGTCTCCTTAGGTAGGTTTATTCCTAGATATTTTATTCTTTTTGTTGCAATGGTACAAGGGAGTGTTTCCTTAATTTCTCTTTCACATTTTTCATCCTTAGTGTTTAGGAATGCAAGAGATTTCTGTGCACTAATTTTGTATCCTGCTACTTTACCAAATTCATTGATTAGCTCTAGTAGTTTTCTGGTAGCATTTTTAGGATTCTCTGTGTATAGTATCATGTCATCTACAAATAGTGAAAACTTTACTTCTTCTTTTCTGATTTGGATTCCTTTTATTTCTTTTTGTTCTGTGATTGCTGTGGCTAAAACTTCCAAATTATGTTGAATAATAGTGGTGAGAGTGGGCAAACTTGTCTTGTTCCTGATCTTAGTGGAAATGGTTTCAGTTTTTCACCATTGAGGATGATGTTGGCTGTGGGTTTGTCATATATTGCCTTTATTACTTTGAGGTAAGTTTTCTCTATGCCTACTTTCTGGAGAGTTTTTATCATAAATGGCTGTTTAATTTTGTTGAAAGTTTTTCCAGCATCTATTGAGATGATCATATGGTTTTTATCTTTCAATTTGTTAATATGGCATATCACATTGATTGAGTTGCGTATATTGAAGAATCCTTGCATTTCTGGGATCATCCCCACTTGGTCATGGTGTATGATCCTTTTAATGTGCTGTTGGATTCTGTTTGCTAATATTTTGTTGTGGATATTTGCATTTATGTTCATCAAGGATATTGGACTGTAGTTTTCTTTCTTTGTGACATCTTTGTCTGGTTTTGGTATCAGGGTAATGGTGGCTTCAAAGAATAAGTTTGGGAATTTCCTCCCTCTGCTATATTTTTGTAGAGTTTGAGTAGGGTAGGTGTTAGCTCTTCTCTAAATGTTTGATAGAATTCACCTGTGAAACCATGTGGCCCTGAGCTTTTGTTTGTTGGTAGATTTTTAATGACAGTCTCAATTTCAGTGCTTGTGATTGGTCTGTTTATATTTTCTCTTTCTTCCTTGGTCACTCTCAGGAGGTTGAGATTTTCCAGGATTTTGTCCATTTCTTCCAGGTTTTCCATTTTTTGGGATATAATTGCTTTTAGTAATCTATCAGGATCCTTTGACTTTCTGCAGTGTCAGTTGTTACTTCTTTTCTTTCATTTCTAATTCTATAGATTTGAGTCTTCTCCCTTTTTTTAATGATGAATCTGGCTAATGGTTTATCAATTTTGTTTATCTTCTCAAAACCCGTCTTTTACTTTTATTGATCTTTGTTATTGTTTTCTTCATTTCTTTTTCATTGTTTTCTGAACTGATTTTTATGATTTCTTTCCTTTTGCTCACTTTTTTTTTGTTGTTGCTCTTTCTATAATTGCTTTAGGTGA
Source organism: Pseudorca crassidens (assembly GCF_039906515.1). Lineage (NCBI taxonomy): Eukaryota > Metazoa > Chordata > Mammalia > Artiodactyla > Delphinidae > Pseudorca > Pseudorca crassidens. The sequence goes on along the minus strand of NC_090309.1, from coordinate 24,774,206 downwards.
AAGGTTATGTTGTTTATTTGATATATTTTTTGTTTCTTTAGGTAGGATTGTATTGCTATAAACTTCTGTAGTTGAACTGCTTTTGCTGCATCCCATAGATTTTGGGTCGTCGTGTTTTCATTGTCATTTGTTGCTAAGTTTTTTTGATTTCTTCTTTCATTTCTTCAGTGATCTCTTGGTTATTTAGTAGTGCATTGTTTAACCTCCATGTGTTTTTATTTTTTACAGAATTTTTCCTGTAATTGTTATCTAGTCTCATAGTGTTGTGGTCAGAAAAGATACTTGATACAATTTGAATTTTCTTCAATTTACCAAGGCTTGATTTGTGACCCAATATATCTATCCTGGAGAATATTCCATGAGCCCTTGAGAAGAACGTTTAATCTGCTGTTTTTCGAATGAATGTCCTATAAATAACAATTAAGTCCATCGTGTTTAATGTATTATTTGAAGCTTGTGTTTCCTTATTTATTTTCATTTTGGATGATCTGTCCATTGGTGAAAATGGGGTGTTAAAGTCCCCTACTATATTTGTGTTACTGTTGATTTCTCCTTTTATGGCCATTAGTATTTGCCTTATGTATTGAGGTGCTCCTATTTTGGGTGCATAAATATTTATAATTGTTATATCTTCCCCTTGAATTGATCCCTTGATCATTACATAGTGTCCTTTTTTGTCTCTTCTAATAGTCTTTATTTTAAAGTGTATTTTGTGTGATATGAGAATTAGTACTGCAGCTATTTTTGATTTCCATTTGTATGGAATATCTTTTTCCATCCCCTCCCTTTCAATCTGTATGTGTCCCTAGGTCTGAAGTGGGTCTCTTGTACACAGCATATATTTGGGTTTTACTTTGTATCCATTCAGTCAGTCTATGTCTTTTGGTTGTAGCATTTAATCCATTTACATTTAAGGTAATTATCAATATGTATGTTCCTATTACCATTTTCTTAATTGTTTTAGGTTTGTTATTGTAGGTCTTTTCCTTCTCTTGTGTTTCCTGCCTAGAAAAGTTCCTTTAGCATTTTTTGTAAAGCTGGTTTGGTGGTGCTGAATTCTCTTAGCTTTTGCTTTTCTGTAAATGTTTTAATTTCTCTGTCAAATCTGAATGAGATCACTCCTGGGTAGAGTAATCTTTGTTGTAGGTTTTTTCCTTTCATCACCTTAAATATGTCCTGTCACTCCCTTCTGGCCTGCAGAGTTTCAGCTGAAAGATCAGCTGTTAACCTTATGGGGATTCCCTTCCATGTTATTTGTTGCTTTTCCCTTCCTGCTTTTAATGTTTTTTCTTTGTATTTAATTTTTGATAGTTTGATTAGTATGTGTCTTGGTGTGTTTCTCCTTGGATTTATCCTGTATGGGACTCCGTGAGCTTCCTGGACTTGATTGACTATTTCCTTTCCCATATTAGGGAAGTTTTCAACTATAATCTCTTCAAATATTTTCTCAGTCTGTTTCTTTTTCTCTTCTTCTTCTGGGACCCCTATAATTAGAATGTTGACATGTTTAATTTTGTGCCATAGGTTGCTAAGACTGTCATTAATTCTTTCATTCCTTTTTCTGCTCCACAGTAGTTATTTCCACTCTTTTATCTTCCAGGTCACTTATCCATTCTTCTGACTCTGTTATCTGCTATTGATTCCTTCTAGAGAATTTTTAATTTCATTTACTGTGTTGTTCATCGTTGTTTGTTTGCTCTTTAGTTCTTCTGGTCCTTGTTAGAGTTTTTTTTGTATATTCTCCATTCTATTTGCACGATTTTGGATCATCTTTACTATCATTACTCTGAATTCTATTTCAGGTAGACTGCCTATTTCCTCTTCACTTTTTTTGGGTCTGGTGGGTTTTTACCTTGCTCCTTCATCTTCTGTGTGTTTCTCTGTCTTCTCCTTTTGCATAACTTACTGTGTTTGGGGTCTCTTTTTCACAGACTGCAGGTTTGTAATTCCCGTTCTTTTTGGTGTCTGCCCCCAGTAGCTAGATTTTGTTCAGTGGATTAGGTAGGCTTCCTGGTGGAGTGGACTAGTGTCTGTGTTCTGATGGATAAGGCTGGATCTTATCTTTCTGATGGGTGGGACCACATACGGTGATTTGTTTTCAGGTGTCTGTGACCTTATTATGATTTTAGGCCGCCTCTGTTCTAATAGGTGGTGTTGTGTTCCTGTCTTTCTAGTTGTTTGGCATTGGGTGTCCAGCACTGTAGCATGCTGGTCATTGAGTGGAGCTGGGTCTTAGCATCGAGATGGAGATCTTTGGGAGAGTTTTCGCTGATTGATATTATGTGGAGCTTGCAGTTTTCTGGTAGACTAATATACTGAACTCGGCTCTCTCACCTCAGCAGCACAGGCCTGACACCCAGCTGGAGCACCAAGACTCTGTCAGCCACACGGCTCAGAAGAAAAAGGAGGAAAAAAAATAAAGAAATATAAAATAAAATAAAGTTATTAATATAAAAATAAAGATGATTATGAAAAATAAGAAAATTAAAAAATAAGAAAAAAAGAAAAAAAAAGGAAGAAAGAAAGAAGAGAGCAACCAAACCAAAAAACAAATCCTCCAATGATAACAAGTGGTAAAATCTATGCTAAAAAACAAGCACAAAAATGGACAGAGAGAACCCTAGAACAATTGGTAAAAGCAAAGCTATACAGACATAATAACACAAAGATGCATACACAAATACACTCGCAAAAAAGAGAAAAATGAAGAAAATACATATATCGTTCCTCCCAAAGTCCACCATCTCAAATTCTGCAAGATTCGTTGTCTATTCAGGTATTCCACAGATGCAGGGTACATCAAGTTGATTGTGGAGATTTAATCCACTGCTCCTGAGGCTGCTGGGAGAGATTTCCCTTTCTCTTCTTTGTTCACACAGCTCCTGGAGTTCAGTTCTGGATTTAGTCCCACCTGTGTATGTAGGTCACCTGAGGGCATCTGTTCTTTGCTCAGACAGCAGGGGGTTAAAGGAGCAGCTGATTAAGAACTCTGGCTCACTCAGGCTGGGGGAAGGAGGGGTACATAATGCAGTGGGAGCCTGGGGTGGCACTAGCCGTTGTGTCATTGCAACAGTCTGAGGCTCGCCGTGTGTTCTCCTGGAGAATCTGTCCCTGGATCTTGGGACCCTGGCAGTGGCAGGCTGCACAGTCTCCCAGGAGAGGAGGTGTGGATAGTGACCTGTGCTTGTACATAGGCTTCTTGGTGGCTGCAGCAGCAGCCTTAGCATTTCATGCCCATCTCTGGTGTCTGCGCTGTTAGCCCCAGCTCGTGCCTGTCTCTGTATCTTGTTTAGGCAGTGCTCTGAATCCCCTCTCCTCACGCACCCCAAAATAATTGCCTCTTGCCTCTTAGGCAGGTCCAGATATTTCCCCCAACTCCCTCCTGGCTAGCTGTGGCACACTAGCCCCCTCCAGGCTGTTTTCATGCAGCCAACCCCAGTCCTCTCCCTGGGATCTCACCTCCAAAGCCTGAGCCTCAGCTCCCAGCCCCAAACCGTCCCAGCTGACAAGTGAGCAGAGAAGCCTCTCAGGCTGGTGAGTGCTGGTCGATACTGATCCTCTAAGCAGGAATCTTTCTGCTTAGCCCTCTGCACCCTTGTTACTGCACTCTCCTCCACGGCTCTGAAGATTCCCCCCTGCCACCCCCCATCTCTGCCAGTGAAAGGGCTTCCTAATGTGTGGAAATTTTTGTCCTTCACAGCTCCCTCCCAGTGGTGCAGGTCTCGTACCTATTCTTTTGTCTCTGTTTTTTTCTTTTTTCTTTTGTCCTACCCAGGTACGTGTGGAGTTTCTTGCCTTTTGGGAAGTGTGGTTCTTCTACCTACGTTCAGTATGTGTTCTGTAGGAGTTGTTTCACATATAGATGTATTTCTGTTGTATATGTGGGGAGGAAGGTGATCTCCACGTCTTACTCTTCTGCCACCTTGAAGGTCTCTCTCTTGAATATTCTTAAAGCCACTGAATTATGTACTAGTATTATAAAAGCGTTCTTGACTTGGCGGCAGAAAGACGGCATCAAATCTGGTTTGTCCACTTCTGACCTGGGTGTCATTGGTCAAATTACTTGAACTTTGGGAGCTTCACTTCCTTCACCTTACTGGTGGTTTTGTAGAACAGGAAGAAAGAGTACTCGATCTTCTAGCTCTAAGAGCCCTTATTTTAATCACCTTTGCAGAGCTTTTTGAGTCAGGCCCCAACATGGGTCCTCCTGCCTTGTTCATTGGAGCCAATAGAATGAGAAGGTGTTTGGTTCAGGAGCAAAGGAAAGTTTTATTCTTTGATTAAAGAAGGGATAGGAGCGAGCTCCCAATCTAGAGCACATACTATCCCCAATAGGAGGCTTGATTGGTGTTGTGGTGACAAGATCCTGCCTTAGCTATTGAGCAGGGATTCCCCTTTGCTCTGTGGCTGTAACTGCCCTGTTAGGGACAGGGCATACTCTTGAGTTGTTGCAGTAGAGGCTCTGAGATCTGTTTCTTAGTGGTGCAAGGTCGGCAGGATAGGAGCACTCCTACTGGGAGAGAAGCCACTGAGTAGTCCTCCTCGGGATATGTGCACCTGTGAATGTGCTCTGTTGTGTCCCCTTTTGCCCATTGTGCGGGCACGCAAAGTTCACTGTTGGCAATGCTCTCATTCCCACCTTAACTGTGGGTATGCAGGCAATTGGCCCTGGTGACTCTCAGGCATTGGTCCACCAGGCCCTTTGTGCAGATTCACTGAGGTCAGGTCCCAGGACTGCAGTAGTTGTGCACTTGAACCCACTATGGGAGCTATGGAGGCAGCTCATACTCTGGCCTGGCCCAATCCCAGGGTGTACATGCCCACAAACCCCACAGCTGCTAAAGCCAGACCCATCTCAATTGCAAAAGCACTTGTTGTCCTTTCATATGTTGCTGAATTTAAAAAGTTGTCAACGGAGGTGTAACTCCCCAATTTGCACAGCTGTGAGGAGAGGTTTCAGCTCTTTTTCCTTAGTCACAGGGCCCCTGAGGCTCAGCTGTGGTTTCAGTCCCACCTCTGCCTGTTCCTCTCACCTGAGTCTGTTCCAGAGGTTGCCAGAACATACAAGCCCATCAGGCAGGAAGGAGCCGCGGTGGTGATCAGGGCAATTGCGCCACCCAGGTGGGAGGGTGCTGGGGTAGCAATTGGAATTTGAGAGCCCATCAGATAGTGCTTGGGGTAAGCGGATCACCCAGGTCGGGGGGGGGGCAAGGTTAGAGTCGGCAATGGCAGGGGCACTCGAGTCGGCTCCAGTGGTAGCCCTCCCAAATGCCAGTGGAAACAGGGACCAGTGCTTGAGGAGAGAGGCTTCAATGGCAGCTCTGCTTTTTGTGTATCACTCAACAATGATGCTTCACTTCTGTGGCAATCCAGGCTTCCTCCACAAGCTCTCCTGGTTGTGGAGCTCCTCACTCCTGTCCCCTCAGGCTGTCTCCTCACAGTCAACTACAGTCCCCTCCTCAGGTCTGCTCTCCAAACCCCATGTTCCAGCACTCAGACCCCATGTGCACTGGTGTACACCTGTCTCAGGCTGGGGCACACAGATCTGTGGCATAGACTATCTGTGTAGGTCACATTCTGTCCCACCTGCCACAGAATGGGCTGTTACCTCTTGTGATTATGAGTGGTATTCTTATGTGGGAACATCCTTATGCAATTTTCTTGTGCCCAGTGTCTTTAGTGGGAGACCTGGGCTTGATGTGGGTGCCAGTCATCTCTTTATTTAGAGTGTGCTGGCTGTATCACCTTGGTAATGGATGAGGCTGTTGATGGAGAAGTTAGAGCCTCTGCAGGGAGTGAGGTGGGACTTCCTCTATGTTCAGTTTCCATCACTGCTCTGTCAGGGTAAGAGTTTGCTCCTACATTGCTGGAGTAGAAACCCTGAGGGTCAGGCATGAGCTGGTTCTGTTCTCTCCAAATGTGTTTTTCCTTCTGTCCCTTCTGGGATATTTTCCCCAAAGGTGGGGCATGCTGACGCAAGTGGGGCTCATATGCTTACAGAGGTTTGATGCTATGTCTGTGCAGGCATCTGCTGCTCCTCTCAGAGGCAACCCACAGTTGTGTCTTTTCCCTGGTTGCGACTGTCTCAGATCTAACATTATGTTGTGGTGTGAAGTGAGCGGATCTGGACAGTTTTTGGCTTAGGGTTGGAGTGCAGTGAGGCAGTTGTGAGAATTCTGGCAGTGTGGTCTGGAGTTCTTCTTGAGTAAGCACTACCACCCAGTTGACTTGGTTGGTTCTGCATCTCAAGGTCAAGTCTTTTGACTGGTCCTGGCCACCCTAGATCCAGTGTCAAGCTGTGGCATGGAGTGAGCAGGGCTGGGATATTTGCTTGGTTGGCCTGGGAAGTGCCGTGAGGTGCAACCACTAAGGCAAACCTCTCTCTGCCCTGCCTGGGGGCAAGCCAGCACCCATACACTCCTCATTATGGGAGTCTAAGATTCTCCAGCCTTTCTATCTCTCCCACCAGTTCTTCAAGCAGCCAAGGGGGCTTGTCTCCTACTTGTAGGACCCCAGGACTGGTACACCAAGTCTGTGGTTCAACCCACTTATTCCCCAGGGTATATGTCCACCTGTGTAATCTTCCTTGTCCTCTTAGTTTCCTCCCAGGGGTACAGATCCCAGCCCAATCGCTTTGCTTCCCTTCTTTCCTGATTATGTGTGTATTTTTCTTTCAGCCTTGGTTGTGCAAGTATCCTGCTAGTTTTCAGTTAATTGTCCATGGGAATTTTTCCACACGTGGATGTATTTTTGATATGGTCATGAGGGGAAGGTGAGTTCCATTTTCTCTTACTCCACCACCTTGATCTTCCTGTTCTGCATGAATCTTTTAAAGTGTCCATTTCATAAGTGTCAATTTGGATAGATAATATGATTTTTAAATCTAGTTAATTAGTCACATATAAAATGTACCATGTCATCCTGGGTTGGATGTGAAAAAGTGAGGAAGGGTGCTGGATTGTGGAAGAAGATTCCATACGTGGAATCTTTTTCCTTAAGATACCTTATCCACATTCCATAAATGTGACCATCTAATACATGGACAAGCAGGGGGTATCCTGGTCAACCCGTGAATTAAATGATTGTAAAGTGTAATTTTTCATTTGTTTGGAGGGAAAAGATAAGTAGAAATTGAACTGTCAATATTTTATTCCATATTCCAAGGTATCACCTCTTCAACCTCTATATTAAATTTGACTGACCTCCTGTCAAGAGAAAGTGTCAGTAGCCTTTTTCTGTGAAGGGCCAGATAGTAAATATTTTCATTTTGAGCCATACATTTTTTTATTGCAACTACTCAACTCTGCCATTGTAGTGTAAAAGCAGTCACAGATAATATATAACAATTGGTATGGCTGTGTTCCAGTAAAACTTTATTTACCAAAAAAAAAAAGGTATTTGGTCAGATATGGAAGGAAACCATAGTTTGCCAACCCACACTCTAGAGAATTGTAAACATGGCCAACACTAATAAAACAATGAATCCCATGTTTACAAAGAAATCACTGGGGGAATAAAGTTTCTCTTTAAAATGAATGACTTAATTTAACTTCAAAACACCATTACAAATCCCACTGGACTGGTAAACATTTATGCTGGTAATTGATGAGGTGATGTAATTTCACTGTCCCTGATTTGTTCTCTTTCTCAATCATACACATACGTACACAAATACACCCTATACCACTCCTTCCACACACAGTAGTGAGGTAGCTGCAATGTTTAAATTAATGAGAAGATATAAAGGGAGTTTAAGTTGTGCTCTTATTGGTGCAGTTGTAACTTTGAGGCATGAGGAATAAAATAACTTTCCCAAATTGGTAGAACATCTTTTATCTTTTAGCATCTATCAAAAGCTTAAACACACCCTGAGAGGTTCTAGGAAATATGAATAGATTTGAATGAGGACAAATAAATACCTGAAGTGACAAGTTGCAATTAAAGGGAATTAACAAAATGGATCTTTGACATACTGATGTAGGAGGAGTTTTGTCCAATAAATTCCCCAACATTCTGTTGATGTTTTCCACACTTTCACCTCTCCTCCATTTACATCTTCTTTCGTTATTTGGGTGGCTTTCTTCCTCAGTTGTGTAGAATCTTCAAGGCATCCAGAGCTCCCTACAATGGGATCCAGCCTTGGACATTTTCACCTCCAAATTGCCACTTCTCCTCACTCTTCTCTTCCCATAATACAATTGTAAATATAGATGATAGCAACCATTTCCATTAGTGAGCCTCCTCACTTATAGCATGATAGATGCAAGACTTAGCTAACAAAAATATAAACAGAAACCGTAGGTACAGTGATTTTTGATATATAAGGCCAAAGTTATTGCTTGTGCAGTCTTTCACATGCAGTCAACTTTCCAATAGGTTTAGGCAAGCAGGATAAAATGGACCAAATCACCTCATCACCTTGGACTTTGGGCTTAATAGACAGTTTTATATAAATATTTCTATTAACACCAAGAGTACCTTGCTCATGTGGCATTTTAGTAAAATAAGTTGCTACTAGGGATGAACTTCCCAGATAACTAAAATTGATTCTTTTAAGGAAAATGAGGAAAAAACACATTATTTTGTATTGCTTGCCAGGCATGATGTCAGATGTGTAATAACCTTGATTTATTTAGTTCTTCAATAATTATAAGAACTAAGTATTAATATGAAAAGTAAAAATTTTACAGAGAAGAAAATGCAGCTCTGAAAGATTAAGTAACTTATCTAAGACCACAGAGGAAGAAGGGGCTGAATCTTAATTAAGCCTGGATAAATGAGCTTCAGAAAATTGAAACTTTATCACTTTTATCTTAGGTATATTTTAGAAAAAAATCATAACCTAATTTTTCCTTAATATTTTCTTTTATTCCAGTTTGCTAAACTTGCTTTTCTTCCTACTTCTTTTGTCCGTCTATTCCATGTAATACTAAGAATTGAAGAAATGACATTCCTCAGTCTCTGAAATACAGAAAAGTACAACATATGTTGAACAGAATGTTGACTGTGAGGCAGATAGGAGTTCTAGCTTTGGGTGGAATTTGGCCTTGGTTTATTTGCTGCTGTTTATGTCAGAGTAGAATGTGTGACCTAATACTCCTTCAGAGACTAGAGTTACAGGGATGCTAATTCCTACCTCATAGAGTTGTTGTGACAATTAAGTAAAATTACTTGATAAAGTAGCTAGATATTGTAAGACTTTATCAAATGTTGCTTAATAGTATTGAATTTTGTTCAGAAAAATGTTATAAACTTGACTTGAAATTAGCATCAGTTTCATTAGAACTAAAGGAAGTCCTAGAACTTTTGCCAACTATGCTGAGTTAAGCATGTATAGCAGTCACTGGTAGTTACCTACCCAATATCTGTTTCCTTTTACTTACTTGACAGGCTATCCCTAATATTGTTTAAGGCAAAAATGTGTCTCATTAAACTTTCACCTTCCCTGCCCTTGTCCTAAGAGTCCATGTGAACCAGTTCTTACCAATGAGACTAAGTAGATGGCTTAGTCTGAGTGTTCCTGGTAAGCTTTTGTCTTCAGAGAGTCTGAACACTCTGCTGAGCGTTCCTGGGTAAGTTTTTGCCTTCCTTACTCTTATGGGATCGATGTTTGTATCCTCTCCAAACTCATCTGTTGAAGCCCTAACTTCCAGTGTGATGGTGTTTGGAGGTGAGGTCTTTGGGAGATAATTAGGCTTAGATTAGGTCATTAGGGTGGGGCCTTCATGGTAGGATTAGTGCCATTATAAGAAGAGGAAGAGACAGACAACTCTCTTTTTTTCCCAAGGAAAGACCATATGAACACAGCGAGAAAGTGATTGTCTATAAGCCAGTGTTGGGAAACTTAATAGTCTTGTTCAGGCTTCAGCGACAACAATAAGCCTTTGACAAAGACCCTGAAAGAAGCTACATACCAAACTTCTGGACTATGTGCAGATCAGCAGAAACAGTGAAAGTAGGTCTTGAGAACCAACAGATAAAGAAGGGAGTAAGCCATGAAGTTTCCTGGACCTTGGGAATCTGGCCAGCTCCCAGAGATCAACAAACATTCTGAAACTCATGACTAAAGTATCAAAGCATTTATGATGATAGCCAGAGCTGCATATTTGCACATAAGCTGATGGTTATCAGCTTGCTGCTTGATGTTAAAAGAAGGACTCCTTTGGACTGCACACTGAAGTGCACCTGTGGAGTGGATGCACTGCCCAGGACCTTCCCAATTGGGACTCCAGATTGCTGTTCCAGGGACTTCCCAGCATTGCTTGGGTCTGGATGTAGGTGTTTTCCCAATTGGTGATGTATATGCTTTTATTTCTATCTATATATATATTGCTTGTTCTCCCAAATTGGTGATGTATGTACATTTACCTCTGTCTCTGTCTCTGTCTCTCTCTCTATATTGCTTGTCCTTATATTGTAACTTACTACTAATATAATAAATTTCCTTATTTCTTGCTTATTAAATTGTGGAGTGGTTATTTTGCTGATGAATCCTCTGAACCTGAAGCTGAAGGTAAGTCCTTCAGCAAACAGCCAGGAAGAGACTTTTCACCAGACACCAAATTCCCTGGCCCCTTGATCTTGAACTTCCCTGCCTCCAGAACTGTGAGAATATAACTGTTGTTTAGGCCACCTACTATATTTTATTTTGCTATTGCAACCTAAATAGTCTAGGACCCTAACAACAGAGGATAGATGAAGCTGTTGCTACCCAATCCCCACTTCTTTCTGCTTTAACTGCAAATGTGATCTCCAAAGCTAAAGCAGACATCTTATAATCAGAGAGTAACATGTGTAAAAGCCAACATACTAAGGATGAAATATCAGAAAGACAGAAAGAACTTGGGTCCTTGGTGGTATTTTTGAGCAGCTAACATGTAATCATCTACTTTCAAACTCCTTCTTACCTGAGAAAATGAAATTCTTATTTATTTAAACTACTGCGAGTTGGGTTTCCTGCTAGTTGCAGCTTAAAGCATTCATAAAAGTGAGAAATGGCTATGGCTCATTATTACTCAACTTTATCCACACCAATAATTCAATTATTCTTTCTTAGCAATTTCAAAAGCAGCTGGATATAACAAATCTTCATTAAGTCAATCTTCTCAACAAATACATTTTTAAGGGTGTAAGTAACAAGGTAGAATCTCTCTTAAAAATAAATTGTTTAACCCTCAACTATTCTTTAATAATTTTTTTAAGGAACCCCTATTATTTAGAGAAATCACCAAATTTAATAATAACCTCTTCAGAAGCATTTCTTTAGGCTTTTTGTTTCTTTGGATACTACTTTGCAGATGATACTAGTATGAAAGATATATTTTTATCAGCACCTGGGAGACTGTATTTTCAGTCAGTCTTCAGTCACAAAAAAGAAAAAGTTCTTTTCTCTGTAAAGAACTGATAGAATTGGGTGGATTTTGTTAGTTGCTTTAAAGGATCCAATATTGGGGTATCTGAAAATACAATTCAAACACCTGCATTTATTTATAAATTATTTGTAGCAGTCATTGGAGACCTGCATTTCACCAATGTTTTACCTATACCTTTGCCTGTCTATGCATTCCAATAAATGACATTTGCATGAAATAACAAATAATGTTCATCGGGTCTTTAATTTTCATAACCTGGAATGCTCTTGATATGTGTTGTTCATTTTAAATACTATTACAGTGTTCCCCTGGTTTAGTTCTAATTACTTCACATTTCCCAAATCACCATCTAGTCTTGGATACACCAGGCACATGGACTTGGGGCTAAAGAACACCTGTGCTCTTTGAGAATTTAGCTTTCTTCTCTTTTTAGATCACACTGGAGATAATTTTTTTTTTAAGTTGTAACTACTCAAATTCTTGAGCTTTTGGATCAGGCACTCCAAATACTTAGTATAGAGATCTGGAGCATAGAGAACCAACCAGCAAACACTAACCAACTGACCGAACAAAACTCTTTGGCTTACACAGAAAATCAGCCAAAGTCAAAACTATGAAATAGGACATATTTCTTCTCAATGTCCTTCCCATTAACTTATTCTGTTTCTCGCTTTCTTTTTGTGAAACTGAAGAGCCCAGTTGTTCAGGTTCTTCCTGTTGTCTGGAGCCTTATATTTAAATTTTTTCTATACATTATGTTCCTACACACAGAAACCTGCCTATGTTCTATTCCTTCAGTATTCCTCTCTTGACTAAGTGTCATATTGAAAGGGAACTTGACATGCTATTTAAAATAAGGCCTTAATATATTTATTTTCCAAAATTAGTTGAATTATAGAAGAGTGTGATTCCTTATTCAAAATAATTAAAAACTTTTGGGGTTCTAGTGTAAGGTATTAAGAGACACAACTAGTGGAATTATTTGGGGAATGAGGTACATTCTTGTTTTCTCACAAATGTTCTTTAGATGGATTGTTTTCTAAATCACCTTAAAAATGGTCAAATTTACCTTAATGATTTCAGGTCCTGACCAATGGGAGAAATAAAATTATAAAAACTATTTTTAAGATTATATATCAAGCCATAGAGAGATTTAGCTACTCTCCTAATTTTTTTCAAATGTCACACAATGACTTGTCAGTATGGATAAAACTGAATTTTCTCCAATTTTAATTTAGGATGTTCTCAGTAAATTACTATACACTTATGATTCTGTTGTCTTGCCATGGCCAATATTTATTGTGATACAGTCAAGGTCAGATTTTCAATTCTATAAGTGAGCAATTGCATGGAAACCAACAGTATTGATTAAGAGGTGAGCAATCAGAGTCAGTCCCAAACACCTAGATTGACCATGCAGTTATTTCCTCTTAAGATGTGATCATCCTAACTCTTGATAAATATAAATCAGTGTTATTTAAATAGCATCTTGAAAGAACACTGTACCACCTTCTAAAAGCATTTGCCTTCAGCGGAATTGATAACTAGATGTCCATATACTCTGAATAATAAGACCATTGGAAGATCTGCTATAGATTTTGATGTGCAAAGAGTAATCATTTGAATTTACATAACATATACACTTAAAAAAAACCCTTTTAACTGAAATCCAGTTAAAAAGAAAATAATTCTACGTTATAGTCTCAGGAGAGCAGTGGCTGAGTGGGTGCATGGAGTAGGAGGGCCTTAGAAACTTCAGTAGGCGTCCTGATGTTAATGCTCTGATACAGATGTTTCCACTTCTGTGGCTAGAAAAAAGAAAACCAAATGTGACCATTTGTCAACACCTGGAGAAAACTTTAAAGAGATGATTGTGCATAAAAAATATTTTCTAAACAGCAGTCTGTCAGAGAAAAAAATTACTCAATTAAAAAAAGGGAAACATTAAATGGAGATACAAAATTATTTTGAGGGTTGAAAAATCCAGTCAGTTAAGTTTTGCAATATAAAAAACGTTGTAATTCCTCTTTTCAAATGTTTTTTCTTTTTTAGGAAAATCCATAGGCTATCGATGCTATTGTCAGCAATGGTAAAAAATCTTAGAATGGTTGAATGATTCTTCTAGATTCTATGATATTTTTCTGAACCTGGGATTCAAAGATCTGAGCAGCTCTATACTCCCTATGATTGAAAATATGGTGAAAACATGTGTCTAAACTAGTGACGTACTGATCTTTGCTGTTCTCTGTAGAGGATCCTGTAGCGGATCCATTTTTCACAATTTGTTGCTTTCAAACTTCAGAAATAAGGAGCAAATGGTCTTTATTTTCTCCTCTTATTGCTGTAAAAAGTGGAAGGTACTTCAAAGAGCATTTTATCTAAGCAGAATTTTTCTGTATTCTGTTGGTCTTACACAATAGGGTTTGAGTATGTTTCCTGATTAGTATGTCTCATTAGGACATAGATAATAATCTGAAGAACTGCTGCTGGATATTTTTGGACTTCACATAAATATACATGAATGTGGATGGCAGAAAAACAGTAAATAACAATGCAACACTGAGTGATTAGAGTCTAATATGCTATGTTGTCAAGGGAGAAATGTGGGCTCAATTTCCTGTTGTAGCCTCTTATAACTCATTCAGATCTTAATGCCAAAGGGATTGAGAATTAGCCTCTGTAAATATGTTTGGTATTTTGCTTCCAAACCAGAGAAAGAGTCAGATTTCTAATTCCAGAATTATCCTTCCTCCTTATTTATGTTTTATGTTCATTTATGTTTTAAGGTATGTGATCAATTACACTGATACATTTCTGTACAGTTGGAAGTTTTTAAAGGTCTTTCTAAAAAAAAGAGAAGGAAGATAGAAAAATGATACACAAATAAAAATACATTGTGTTCATCAGACACAATCATTAATCATTTCTAACTTGGAAAATGAGCAAACATTTAAAAAATTTCTCTTCTTTTGCAATCCATCTTTATGCCATGTGGCAAACAACCTCCTGTGCACTCTTGATTTTTGTCTCTTATTCAGCATGCTAGTGTTGCCTTTGCTGGCCTAAGTGTATATGTTAATTCATAGACTACCCACTCCTTTCTTTGTCCACAGCTGTTTCCCTGAACAAGGTATTATGGGCTGGATTGTGCTGTTTATTTTATAGGCAGTGAAGCTGAGATGCAGAGATGGAGACATTGGCCTTGAGTTATGGCCTGACTCAATGCCAAAGACAAGAACTAATGGCTTTCTAGTTCCTAGTCTTATGAAATACCAGCATTATTTTTCCTCATCTCAGCTTCATAGTCTTTTCTCTAAATCAGGCCTAACGGCTTTACCACAACACTGAGTACCAAACACCTGCACTTAACATCCTGTAGATGGGCTGTCAGGACTAGCAGGACAAGAATCTAAAATAAATGGTCAGGGAGAAAATCAAGATAGTGGAGTAGGAGGATACTGAGCTCACCTCCCTTACAACCACATCAAAAATACATCTACGTGTGGAGTAATTCTCACTGAAAGCTAACTGGAAACTGGCAGAAAGACTCTTCTACAAACAAGGCTGTAAAGAGAGATCCCCATGGAGTCAGGTATGAAGGAGAAAGAAACAATCAGGTTGGGACCTGAGCCCCTAAGAGAGGACACAGAAGGGGAGAGGATATCAGAGGCTCAGAGACTCTCCCTGGGTAGTGAGCAGTGAGCAGTTTGAACCACATATTGGGCGTTCCAGTACTGGGGTCTGATGTTGGGGAGATGAATCCCCTTAGCTGGTTTGAAAATCAGTGGGACTTACAGGACAGCTGTAAGAAACTTAGGCTCTGCTCTTGAAGAGTAGGCATGTGCTTGCTTACTCCTGGGAACAAGGCAGAGGAAGCAGATTGAAACTGCACAGGGTTCTGGCTGGTTTCCAGCTACTGCCACAGTTCATGACCTGGCCTGTGCCGAGTGCCCACTCCAGCCCCTCTAGCTGCAGTTCATCTCCCTACTAGGGTGAAGGAAGCTATTGTCTAGAAGAGTGTGTACTTGAGGAGATGGATCTGCATCTGAATCCAGCACTGCATCTGCAGATCCAGCACTGCATCTGAATAGGGGGAGGACAGCCATTTCTGGCATTCATGGAGGTGGCAGATTGGGAGCTGTCTCAAGCTCTAGCTGGCATGCTGAGACCATTCCAGTGTGTGTGCTGGTCTGTGTCAAGCACCCGATCCAGCATCTCTAACTCTGGTGCACTTTGCCACTAGGACAAAGGCTGCCATTGTCAAGGAGAGTGCACAGTTGCTGGGGATGAAACTGGCTCAGACCCAGCACATCTGAATAGTGCAAGAGTGGCCACTGCTGGTCTCATAGAAGTGTCAGATTGGGAGCTATCTCAAGCTTTGACTGGTGTGTTGGGACCATCCCGGTGTCCACCTTGGACTTGCACCAGGTGCCCACTCTGGCCCTCTTCCTCCAGCACTGCTCCCCATTAGAGCAAACATGATCATGTCAGATCCAGCTTCCCCACCAAAGCCACTGGGAACACAGAGTGCATAGGAATGCTCCCACACAAGGATACCCATTCAAGACTGGGATAGGTAATGTTTCATGTAATTTCATAGAGGCAGAGAAAGTTAAACAAAATGAGAAGACAGAGAAATTTGTTTCAAATGAAAGAACAAGAAAAAAACCCTGAAAACAAAACTTATGAGAAATAAATAAATTACAAAATAAAGAATTCAGAGCATTAGCATTACAAGAATGCTAGCTGAACTTGGGTAAAGAATAGATGAAAACAATGAGAATTTAAACAAGGAAAGAGAAAATATAAAAAAGAAACACTCAGAGGTGAATAATACAATAAATGAAATTAAAAACTCACTAGAAGGAATTAACAGCAAACTAGGTGGTACAGAAGAATGCATAAATGATCTGGAAGGTAGAATAATGGAAAACAAAGAGAAGAAGAGCAAATCAGAAGAGCAAAAAGAAAAACAAATTTAAAAAATAAGAATAGTTTAAGGGACTTCTGAGACATCAAGCAAACTAACATTCACAATATAGGGGTCCCAGAAGGAGAAAAAAGAAAAAGAAAATTGTTGAAAATGTATTTGATAAAATTATGGTTGAAAACTTCCTGAACCTGAAGAAGAAAACAGAGATCCAGGTACAGGAATCACAGAGAGTCCCAAACAAGATGAACCCTAAGAAACCCACACCAAGACTATCATAATTAAACTGGCACAAGTTAAAGATGAAGAGAAAATCCTAAAGGCAGCAAGAGAAAAATAAGGAGTCACATAGAAGATAACCCCCATGAACCTATCAGATGATTTTTCTGCAGGAAATTTTTAGACAAGAAGAAAGTGATTTGATATATTTAAAGTGATAAAAGGGAAAAATCTATAACCTAGGATACTCTAACCACCAAGATTATTATTCAGAATTGAAGGAAAGATAAAGAAATTCTCAGATAAGCAAAAACTAAAAAGAGTCCATCAATACTGAACTGACCCCCCAAAAAGTGTTAAAGGGTCTTCTCTAAGCGAAATAGAAAAAACTAAAACAAAAAGCAAGAATTTCAAAAGGTAAAATCCCATTAGTAAAGGCAAATATATAGTTAAGGTTATGGATCAACCACTTAAATAAGTTACTATAAAGATTAAAAAGACAAAATTGTAAAATCAACTATAACTACAATAAACAGTTAAGGGATAAACATGGAGATGTAAAATATGACATCAAAAACAAAAAGTGGGGGAGGGGAGTAAAAAAAGTCAATTTTTTAGAATGTGTATAAACTTAAAGACTGTGAGTTTAAAACAAGCAGGTATAGTTATAGGTCAACATATATAATTCCCATGGTAATGACAAATCACAACCCTATAATAGATACACAAAAATTATACAGAAAAAAATACAAGCATATCACTAAAGAAAATCATCAAACCACAAGGGAAGAAACCAAAAGAAGAAGAACAGAGAAAAGCTACAAAAACCATGAGAAAACAAGCAACAAAATGGCAATAAGTACATTCCAATCAATAATCACTTTAAATGTCAATGGATTAAATGCTCCAATCAAAAGACATAGAATGGATGATTGAATAAAAAAGATAAGACTCACCTATATGCTGCCTACAAGAGACACACTTCAGAGCCAAAGACACACACAGACTGAAAGTGAGGAAATGGAAAAATATATTTCATGTAAATGGAAATGAAAAGAAAGCTGGAGCAGTAATACTCATGTCAGACAAAGTAGACTTTAAAACAAGGTCTACAGCAAGAGTCAAAGAAGGGCATTATATAATGATAAAGGGATCAATACGATAAGAGGACATTACACTCATTAACGGATAAGCACCTAATACAGGGTCACCTAAATATACAAAGCAAACATTAACATACATAAAGAAAGAAGTTGACAATAATACAATAGTAGTAGGTGATATTAAAACCCCACTTACATCAATGAACAGATTGTCCAGACAGAAAATCAATAAGGAAACAGTGGTATTAAATGATACATTAGACCAATTAGATGTTAATAGATATCTACAGGACATTCCATCCAAAAGGAGAATAATATACATTTTTCTTAAGTGCATATGGAATGTTCTCTAGGATAGATCACATGCTAGCTACAAAACAAGACTTAGCAAATTTAAAAGAACAGAAATTATATCAAACATTTTTTCCAACCACAATAGTATGAAACTAGAAATCAATTACAGGAGAAAACTGGGAAAAACACAAATTAGTGGGCCTAAACAGCGTGCTATCAGTAAACCAATGAGTCAATGAAAAAAATCAAAGAGGAAATTAGAAAATACTTGAGTCAAATGAAAATAAAAACACAACTTTCCAAAATCTATGGGACACAAATATAACAGTTCTAAGAGGGAATAACAATACAGGCCTACCTCAAGAAACAAGAAAAATCTCAAATAAACAATGTAACCTATCATATAAAGGAATTAGAAAAAAGAAAAAACAAAAAAAAGCCCTAACGTAGCAGAAGCAAGGAGATAAGTTCAGAGAGGATATATATATATATATATCCTGGAAATATGTATTTATATTTCCTGGAAATATCTCTATATTATATATATAGAGAGAGACCAAAATATATATTTTGGTCTCTCTATATATATAATATACAGACCAAAAAAAAAAAGCAATCAAAAATCAATAAAACTAAGAGCTGGTGTTTTAAAAAGATAAACAAAATTGATAAGCCTCTAGTCAAGCTCACTAAGAAGAAAAGACAGAGAGCTCAAATAGAGAAAATAAGAAATAAAAGAGGAGAAATTACAACTGATATCACAGAGATACAACAAATCATAAGAGAATTCTACAAACAGTTATATGCCAACAAATTGGAAAAGTTAGAAGAAATGAGTAGATTTGTAGGAACATATGTCTTCCAAGACTGAGTCAAGAAGAAATAGACAATCTGAACAGACCAACCACTAGTAGTGAAATTGAATTAGTAATTTTAAAACTCCCACCAAACAAAAGTCTGTGACTGGACAGCTTCACAGTGGAATTCTACCAAACATATAAAGAAGAATTAATGCCTACCCTTCTCAAATTATTCCAAAAGTTGAAGAGAAGGGAACAATTCCAAATTAATTTCTTGAGGCTATTATTATTTTGATACAAAACCCAGAAAAAAACACTTTAAAAAATGAAAATTACAGTCCAATATCCCTGAAGAACATAGATGCAAAAACCTCAACAAAATATTAGCAGTCTGAATTCAAAAAAATATAAATTTTTATGATCCTTTGATCATTCACCATGAGCAAGTGGGATTTATCTTGGAGATGTAAGGATGGTTCAATATTTGCAAATCAATCAATGTGTTACACCATAGTAACAAAAGGAAGGATAAAAATTACATAATCATCTCAGTAGATTCAGAAAAAGCATTTGACAAAATTCAACATCCATTCATGATAAAAACTCTCATTAAAGTGGGTATAGAGGAAACGTATCTCAGCATAATAAGGGCCATTCAAGACAAACCCACAGCTAACATCATACTTAATGGTGAAAAACTGAAAGCTTTTCCTCTAAAATCAGGAACAAGACAAGGATGCCCACTCTTGCCACTTCTATTTAACATTGTATTGCAAGCCTTAGCCACAGCAATCAGACAAGAATATATAAAAGGAATCCAAACTGGAAAAGAAGTAAACCTATCACTATTTGTAGATGACATGACACTATATATAGAAAACCGTAAAGAGATCCCCCCAAAACAATTCGAACTAATCAATTAATTAAATACAGCTGTAAGATACAAGACTAATATACAGAAATCTGTTGCTTTTTATATACTAATAATGAACCATCAGAAAGAGAAAGCAAGAAAACATCCAATTTACCATCACATCAAAATAATACTTTGATATATATTTAGCCGATGATGTGAAAGATCTATACTCTGAAAACTATAAGAGATTGATGAAAAAAATTGAAGACTATACTAATATATGGAAAAATATCTCATGCTCATGGATTGGAAAATTAATATTGTTGAAATATCTATACTACTCAAAATAAAATACAAATTTAATGTAATCTGTGTCAAAATGCCCATACATTTTCTCAGAACTAGAACAAAAAAATCTTAAAATTTATGTTAAACAACAGAAGACCACAAATAACCAGAGTAATCCTGAGAAAAAAGAACACAGCTGGCAATATCATTATTCAAGGCAATGAGGTACTGGCACACACACACAAAAACATGTAGATCAAAGGAACAGAACAGAGCTTAGAAATAAACCCATGCACTTAGGTCAATAAGTGGTGCTGGGAAAACTGGACAGTTACATGTAAAAGAATGACTTTAGAACATTTGCTCACACCATATACAAAAATAAACTCAAAATGAAATAAAGACCTAAATGTAAGACTGGAAACCATAAAACTCCTAGAATAAAACATAAGTAGAACACTCTTTGACAAAAACCATAGCAATATTTTTTGGCTATGTCTACTTAGGCAAAGGAAATAAAAGCAAAAATAAAGAAATGGGACCTAATTAAATTTAAAAGCTTTTGCACAGCAAAGCAAACCACTGACGTAACAAAAACACAACCTATTAAATGGAGAAAATATTTACAAATGATATGACCAATAAGGGATTAACATCTAAGATATATAAACAGCTCATATAACTCAATATCAAAAAACAAACAACCCAATTTAAAAAATGGGCAGAAATCCTGAATAGACATTTTTCCAAAGAAGACATAGACATGGCCAACAGGCACTTGAAAAGATGCTGAATATCACTAATCATCAGAGAAATGCAAATTAAAACCACACCTGTCAGAATGGCTATCATCAAAAAGTCCACAAATAATGAATAATGTTGGTGAGGATGTGGAGTAAAGGGAAACCTCATACTCTCTTGGTGAGAATGAATTTGGTGCAGCCAACAGTATGGAGTTTCCTCAAAAAACTAAAAATAGAACTACCATATAATCCAGCAATTACACTCCTAGGTATATATCCAAAGAAAATGAAAACATTAATTCTAACACATACATGCACCCTGATGTTCATAGTAGCATTATTTAAAATAGCCAAGTAACATAGGTGTCCATAAATAGATAAATGGATATAAAAGTTGTGGTATGTGTGTGTATATATATACATCCATGCAACAACATGGATGGGCCTGAGAATTTTATGCTTAGTAAAGTAAGTCAGAGAAAGACAAATAATGCATGTTGTCACTTATATGTATAATCTAAAAAATAAAATGAATGAATATAACAAAACAGAAACAGACTCACAGATATAGAGAACAAATTAGTGATTATCAGGAAAAGGAAGGGCAAGATGAGGTAGGGGATTTATACTATGTATAAAATAAATAAGTTACAAAGATATATTGTACAGCACAGGGGATATATACAATATTTTATAGTAACTTTAAATGAAATATATTCTATAAAAATATTGAATCATTATGTTGTACACCTGAAACTAATACACTATTTTAAATCAACCATATTTCAATTAAAAAGAAAAATGGAAAAATATAAAAGTAAAATAAAACAGTAGAATAAAATAAATGGTCTGAAGCCTGCTTCAAGAAGACAAACTGGCCTTATGATTTTAATTCCTGTTTTTTTCCCAAATTCCACTGACATGGACAAAGGAATATAAACATGGAAAAATCTGTATGAATTGCAAAACAAGGAAGAGTGCCCTCCTCATGCCAGAGGAATTTCAGTAATATACGTTCAAGTTACTCCAAGTTCCAGAATGGGCTTTCACCAAACTGTGAATCACTGTGTAAGAGCTAGCAGGAGCAAACCCTTGAGAAGTTAGGGTGGAGAGCAAATCTTAGTTCTTCCACAAACTGTGAGGATGAGTTGTGTCACGAAACAGTGGTAGTCATCTGCATGCATTCTCAGCTAACATTTAATACAGAAGACATGAGCTTTAGGGAGCTGCCATCATTGGGAATGTTTCTCTCTCAGGGCTAGACTTATATGTAATACTTTTATAATATTGAGAGTAGAATGTCAGGGTTTCAAAATCAGAACCTGTATAACGGTTTTCATATACACTGTATCTCTTACTAAATGCAATGCCTACACAATATTATACCCTTTCCTCTCCTTTTAGTCCTCAGCTTAAAGGTGGGAGTCTTTACTTGGCTGAAGTTTCTTTGCTTCAGAGCCGAATGTTCCCATAGTGCTAGAAGGGCGATGAGAGTGTCTAGGCCTTATGGCTGAATCTCAGTGGGCTTGACTGGGCTTCTCTTCCAGCAAGTTGGAAGCATTGCTCTGAACGTAAACTCTTTTGCTTGGGCTCAGAGGGCAGAGATTTTGCTGATATTGAAATATATTTATAGCCTTTCAGTGCTTAATACCAAAAGACCTCTTTTCAAATAAAGATCTAATAAACCTGCCTAGTTGGATCTCATTTGATTTCAACAAACTAGCTTCCCTCTTGATCCATAAGGAAGTCATCAACATCTGTATGTTGCCTAATGAAAGACACAGCATACATGAGATTTGCATATGTGCTTTAGTCTTTCTCAGTACATCCATGCAGTCGTCTTGCAAGAACTTTATCATAGCTGGTCTAGGAACGATGGTTTTTACACAAAACATAAAAATATTTTACATAAAATAATTTTAAAATACTTTTCCAAAAAGTGGAAAAATCATTCCATGGTGGTGCCAAGGGGAAAATTTGGCACCTTTTGGTGTTTTCCTGATGGTCCCCAATAAGAACAGCTAAGTATAGCAGGTGGTCCTGCCCATGTCTTGCTTCTAATAAATCATGTCCATTAGAAAAGGGAAGACAATACTCTTGTTCATTTTGAGACTTAAGGGCACACTGAAAAGAAACACTTTACCACAGCTATAGAGTTCCTGACCTGAGGCAACTTCTGCCCATCCCCAGCTTCTGTCTCCTAACAAACAATCCAACTCTAATCTATTGAAATAGACACAGGAAATCTGAAACCTGCCTTATTTCCCTTATATGGGCCACAAAGAGTTTACAAAGGACAATCTTTTTAGAAAGTCTCCTGTCCTAATTCTGGACAATAGACAGTTCTTTCCTCCCATCTAACCACCCACACTTTAAGGATGGAAAAAGTAGAGAAATATCAACAGACATACAAAAAAGTCTCATCCCTTCATCAGAAAGGAATTTAAAGAATCAGAGTAAAAATCTGCCTATGAAGCAAGCTTACTACATGGTACTAGAGATAACTGCAGAAACTTTATTCTGTGTTTTTGAAAAGGCTTAAAAGGGCATTGCATCTATGAAAAGGGAACACTTTAAGTTAACAAATGATAAAAAAACGCATCCTCTTGCTTTATAATATAAAAATACTTTATAATATAAAAATGGATCTTTTCTATGCTTTTGAATTTTATCAGTATTGAACAGTTACAGCAATTGTATGCTATAGAAGAAAGGTAAATGTGAACACCAGGACACAGAGGAAGTTCACAATGATATAGGATGTTTACCATGAATTAAGAAAGAGTCATGATGAACTTATTCAGGAGATCAAATATAATGGGACTTCCAGAGGGAGAAATAGAGCTGGTACTGAAGAAACAGTAATCAAAGAAAAGATTACAAAATTTCCCAAGGCTCAAGAGAGACTTGAATCTTCACATCAGTTATGTAATTGGGAAAAAATAATTAAAATTATCCTTGTTTAGAAAATCTTCCTGGAATTTCTGTATTCAGGCAAAAATTTCTGGCAGCCACCAATCAAACTTTTGTTTGAAAATATTCACTTCCAGAAGACAATGACACAGCACTGCCAGAGTTTTGCAGCAAAAATCACAGTGACACAAGTATTATACACCCATCCAAAGATTACTTATGTACAAGAACAATAGAGAAACATTCTGAGATATGGGAAGAAATCAGAAAGTGAATTACCAATGTGCAACTCTTGGAAATATAAATCAATAAAATATTTGCAACTAACTGAGAAATGCATTGAAATGAAGAAATTAATGAGAAAGATTGGGGGAAAAAAATAGCAGTGAGAAACAAAGCCTGTAAAACACAGAGGTAAAGCTAAGTAGTTATTGCTATTATTATTTTAGGATTATTGAAAAAATAGAAATACAATGGAAGAAATAGTAAATAACAACTTTAAACTATCCCTGATTATTCCTACAAAAGCTAGGAGGTGGGGTAGTATGGTGAGGATTGTTCATTGTTCACAAAAATCAATTCAGCCCTCCTGCCACAGAAATGCAGGCTGGGCCTATGGTGGACTACATTGTTTGTTAGACTCTACTTAACTCTTCTGGATATATGTGTTTGTATGACTATCATTTTGTAAAAGAATGAGAGCAGAAGAGACAGATTCCACTTCCAGGTCTGAAACTTAAAACACCAGGCATGCCGTTTCGAACATGAAAGTGATCCAGCTTTAACCATGAAGATGGCAACAATGTCAAAACTTATGAGGGACAATGCCTTGAAAGGAACTTGGGTTCCTCATTAGATGAGGAGTAAGGCTGTTCTTATCTGGACCATTCACATTTGGTCTGTTCTGTGTGTGAGAAATAAACTTCTTTCTTAAGCCGTTTGCTATGGGGTCTTTTTGTTATAATAGATAGGTTTCATTAGTTTTATGGCTTATGTAGGTCATGTGAGAGAAAAAAAAGTGTACATAAAGCAATGCACAAAGCTATTCATGTGGATATAAGGTACAATCTAAACATATAATTTTAAAATAATAATTGGATCATCTTACACATATTTTTATGCAAATTGATTTTTTCCCAATAAACAATATTTTTTTGGCCATCTTCCATGCCAATATATAAAGAGTTATACATTATTTGTAACTTTCAAATAATGCTCTGTATCATGGTGGTTCCATGATGTATTTGATTCTATTTTCCTCTATTTGTGCATTGTATTTTCCCCTAATATTTTGCTATTGCAAATTATTCTACAGTGAAATGCTTTACACACATACATAAGAATTGCTGTAGAATAGGTAGTCTAGTAGTGGAATTTCTGGTTTAAGGGTATGCACAAAAGGGGCTGCAAAACTGAATTTTGGAGACTGGCAGAGTCAGAGGTGGGTGTTCTAAGCAGTTCTCACAGCTGCTTGTTCTGCTGATATTTAAGCCTGGCTAGAGTCTACAGCTATAGTGTAACTCAAGATTTTTCTCTCTTGGCTTTGTTGGGGCCCCATGAAGTCCCTGACTAATTCAGCCCTACTTCAGATTCCATTTGCTGCAGGCCCCTGAGTGAATGCTGCACCCTCCATCAGTCTACTGAGTGGATTTCACACCAGCTTCTGTGGCAGAGCTACTTCATCTTGCTATAGTTGTAGGATTGGCCTCCATGGCAAGCCTGGTAATTATTAGTGTCCATACCAGCTGGGACTTGGGAGTGGATTGAGATGGCTAAGCCTCCTGCTGGATAATATTGCACCACTACAGTTTCTAAACTGGTGTGGGGCAATAACTCCCCTTTAGACTTTATTTAATAATAAGTTACAGAATATACCTACCCCTCTCTGAGTTAAAGTCCAGAAATGGCAAAGCAGGCCACTCATCTGACCATTTTAACCCTTGACATACCCTAATCCCCATCTCTCAAAACAACTCCTCCCTGGAAAGGGCATGTTTCTTTCATTTTCCCTGTGTAATCGCTTCCCTCTTCCTGACTCCTCCTAAGCCTATCAGAGTACAGGTAGATTCCCTCTAGATTAGAAAAGAAATTTATGAATTAAGTTCTACAATCTTGATTGTTATTATACTAAAGAGGGAGATGAAGGAATTTGGATATTTTCTCCCTTTCATGAGAAGGGATACACAATATTTTATACATTTCATTTCCAGCTCTGTCTTCAGGGCTGAGTAAGCTTCCAGTAAAATTTTTGGAATAAATGAAAAAAATTAATATGTATATATTGACATTTTCATTGGTTTTTCATTAGGCATACAGGGTTTTCATATAGAAATATTTTAGTTTTTATGTAGCCAAACCTATCAATTTTTTCTTTTATGGTGTTTGAGTTTCAAGCCTTCCTTAGAGAAGTTTTTCTGAAGTCATAAGATTTGTCATCATATGAAAAAAGAAAAGGCAACAGACTCACAGACATAGAGAACAGACTTGCAGTTGCCAGGGGGTAGGGGGAGGGGGAAGGGGTGGATGGGGAGTTTAGGATTAGCACATGCAAACTATTATATATAGAATGGATAAGCAACAAGGTCCTACTATATAGCACAGGGAACTATATTCAATATTCTGTGATAAAGCATAATGGAAAAGAATGTGAAAAAATTTACATATGTATAACTGAATCACTTTGCTGTATAGCAGAAATTAACACAACATTGTAAATCAACTATACTTCAATAAAATAAATTTTAAAACAAGGCAATAGTTGGAAAACTGGTAAAAACTGAATGAAGTCTGGTAATTAGTTAATAGTAATAAACCAATGTTTTGATCATCAGTTTTGACAAATGTACCATGGTGACATAAGAGGTTAACAATAGGGGAAATTCATGAGAGGTTTACAGTTTACAGTTTATGGGATTCTTCTGTATTATGTTTTTAACTTTTTTGTAGATTTAAAATTATTCTAAAGTAAAGGTTTATACAAAAGTTTATATTTTCTCTGATCATGTTTATAGTTTTGATTTTTGTTTTAGGTTTTAAGACCACATTGAAATGACTTTGCTGTTGTTGTTATTGTATTGTGTGAAGTAGAACACCTTTTTCTTTTTCCCTTATGGACAGTCAGTTGTTCTGGTTTGAAATGCTGCTTTATAATATATATTCTATAAGGGAAGTGCACTCTTTTTTCAAAAATGTTTTAACTCTTCTCATATATTTCTTCTTCCAAATTGATTTTAAAATCAGCTCATCAAGTTCCATGGAAATCCCCATTGTTATTTTTACAGAGATTATACATGTAAATGTAGATTTATAAAATTTTACTGCATTGAATTAATATATATAACATTCCTCATATAATCAAAGCTATTATAATCAATAATAAAAAATAAAATATTCAAAGTACATGAACAGGCAAGTTAGCTGATGAGAAATCAGAAGACCAATGGCATACAAAACCTATATAAGAAATGTAAAGCTAAAGAATAATTAATAAAATACAAATTAAAGTAAAAAGAGTTAGCTGTGTTCTTTTTTCATGTGGAAAGATTAAAATGAGCAATAATGCCTGTCTCTAGCAAGAATGAAGTGAAATAATGTCTCAAATATTGTTGGCAGAAAAGTAAATTTGGTAGAATCTTTCTGGAAAACAAACTGGTAATTTCTTTTGAATTCTCAACATTTTAAATATTCATTTATTAAGTATATATACTTCTAAAGATTCCTCAAAGGAAATAATCATGGAAAATATAAATTGTAAAAATATATCCTACAATATTCTTTATAATTGTGAAAGTAACCTAATTTTACATTATACATGGTTGAATAAAATTTGTTATATATGTACAGTGGAATATATATATATATACATATATATATATATATATCCACACCATGATAATCTGAACATAGTATACTTAGTCAGAGTGCCATGAGGTTTACTCATATGTGAGTGAGAAACAAGATATATAGATTTTTCATGGACTAAAATAGGAAAGATTTAAAAAAGTAAATTTGCCTATATCTCTGGAACAGAATCTTTTTCTCCCCTTGGGTAAGCTGAAAGACTGAAAGCCATCAAAGAGGGATGTTTGTCCTTCAGCAAAGGGAAAGAGTTATCAGGAAAGGCAATTTCAATTATTTTTGACTTTTCTAAGAAACCCTATGATTCATATATGGGGCATAAATGATGTATTTTTATCTGTTGGCTGCAGGTATCCGTCCATTGATACTAACACCTTATTTAGTTCAGCCAGGTCTATACCACTCCTAGTGTTATGATTTCTCAGTCTCCCCTTTTAGTAAGTCTCTGCTCCCAGGGATACTGAGTTGACTGTGAGAACTTCAGTCTTTTTTAATGCACCATTATCAGGGGGATGTTGTGTTGGGATAACACTACTTACTAATGCTTTAGTACCAAGGTATCAGGAACTAGGGAAGCAGGAAGTATAGGGACAACAACAATAAAAATGTTGGAACCCACTTCATATCCAGTGTTTTAATTGGGCTAAGCCTAACAAAAGATCAGTTTCCATGGGTTAGTTTGACCAATCTTGGAAAACTAGGTGGCACTTTCTTTTAGTTTGAATTTCTTTCCTTTAAGTGTTCACATGGGCAAAATAACATATATTATTAATTTTGAAGATTTGGCATTGACTGGCCAATAAACAGTCAAGTACAAATCTATTATATAGGTTTTCTTTTATCAGAGTTTATGCTTGTCTGGATTTCAAAGTTTGAGCCATTTCATTTGTTATCTAGGTGGTAATTAGGGAAACACTTCAGCACATGCATTTTTGTACACAAGTTTGTATCCATAATATAAATTCTTTTATTATCTGGGGAAATTCAAAGTCTCAGATCTCACCTATTGAATTCATATATTGGGCTCTTAGAGAAATATGAGTAACACGGGTAGGTGGTGGGTGAGTGCTAATGGTAATTCAATTGTGTATGCTAAGCATGAGAGGGTCATCTAATTACAAAAAGAATATTCCTGGTGGTACACATTAAAGGAACATAAATGTATTGTTTATGATAATAGGTCAGTGCCTATTGCTCTCTGGATTTAATTAGGCTCATTGTGGAAGACAAACACCTTAGATGAAACTAAATATATCATGTACTGATTTCTAAATAGCTTCTTGATAAAATAACTGGACTATAATCATTCTTAATCCTGATGTTTCTTGAGTTTCTTTATAGGCTCTGGAAAATATGAGTATCAGCAGTTAATTTAGAGGACTAAGGTCCAATTAAGATGTGTCAGGGCTAATAATATTCCTGTACTGAATATATAAGGGAAAGTGATGATTCACCCTTTAGTTCTTGAGTGAAATGTAGTGTTATTTGGACTTTGGGGTATGGCTATAAAATCCTTACTAGAAAGATCTGAGGTGGGGTGACAAATCCAGCAGCTGGAAAAGTTGGCAGTCACTCTGAATGGGAAAGGTGAATTAGGGAGTTCAGAGTCTTTATTGGAATAAAGACAACCAAGAAAAAAGTAGAAAAAACTGGGGAAGGGGAATCATAACACTGATTCAACATAAGGGTAAGTGGCAGGCAGTAAGAAAAGACAAATTAAATGTAAGTCCTTTGTCCTAAGCATGCATTTTGATGTAAAAGTCACTGGATTAAACTGTCTACAATTCACTCTTGTGGCAGCTATTTTTTCTTCTTTTAGTGAGCCTTAGAGTTTGACCTCCAGAGGGAATAGACATGCAGATTGTAGATCCTGAGCAGTGTTTACATCTGAAACAAGAATCCATGGTTTTATCACCTGTATTTTAAGAGCAGGATTTGTGATTAGAAACACCCAAAATGGTCCCTTTAAGGCAGACTTTTATTTCATTTTCAATTTATCCTCCCTCCTTGTTTGGTATCACGCAGGTGTATGTCTGGGTATACATGTAAGTGCAGTTTACACTTCTTGGAATCATGTCTTTGATATTAATTTTGTTAGAACCTTGAAAAGTCAGAATTGAGTAAGGCAGAATCTGTCAGATTGAGTGAGTTTGTATCTCATAGTTTTTTTCTCTGTAATAATTTCATATGGTAAGAGTTTAGGGAATTTTGTCAAGTAAATCATAGTTTCTTTAGGGTAGAGTTAGAATTTTAGGCCAAGATAGATTAATTTCTTTTGAAAATTTTGAAAGTCTTATTTTATTTTAAAAATTACCATCCAGTAAAATTGCATAATTCAGTGCATTGTAACATATGTATAAATTCATGTAACCACTACCACAATCAGGATGCAGAACAGTTCCACCACTCCCAAAATTTTTCTCATGGTGTCTATTTATGGTCATCCCACCCAACCCCTGAAAACCACTATAGTTATGTCTTTTGAGAATGTCATATAAACAGAAACAAACAATATAAAACCCTTTAAATTGCCTTGTCTAACTCAGCATAATACCTTTGAGATCCATTGAAGTTGTGTGTCAATTGTCCATTCCTTTTTATTGCTGAGTAGCATTCCATGGTACGGATGTTTGTTTATCCATTCATCTGTTGAAGAACATTTGGATTTTGTCCAGTTGAGGTAATTATGAATAGATTTGCTATAAGCATTTATGTACAGGTGTTTCTGTTTTCAGAAACTGGAGGAAAGGCTATCTCTGTTATAAAGTGGCAAAGAACTTGGTTGAATTGTGTTCTTGTGTTTTGCGGAAAGTAGAACTTGTAAATCATGAACTTAGATATTTAGTTGAAGAGATTTCTAAGCAAAGTGTTGAAGGTATGCTCTGGTTTCTTCTTGCTGCTTATAGTAAAATATAAGAGAAGAGAGATAAATTAAAGAAGATATTGTTAAGTAAAAAGGAACCAGAACTTGAAGATTTTGAAAATTCTTAGCCTATCTATATTGTAAAATATAAGAAAGCATGTTCTAGGGAGAACATCAAGAGTGTGATAGCAACTCTTAAAGAGATTGCAGGCGTGACTCATGTATCCAATCAATCTTCCTAGCAGAAGCAAGGAGTAGAGATGTGGTTATCCAGGAAAGATCTGTAGAGGACCTTCTTTTCTGATGGCTTGGATTCCTGTAACTTGAATTAGAGACCAACAAGGATTTCGAGAATTTTATACCAGCAGAAATGCTGCCAGTTTAGACTGAAGAGGATGGGAAAGAATGAAATAAAGGAAGTATGCTGGATTTCTGGGTTTCTACAGGATAGACCAATAGAGCTATTTGGGTATGAACATATGTTATTACCAAGAAAAGGGAAAAATGACCATGAAGGTGGTTTAGAGGTCAGCAGGGTATTCACTGCCACCATGGGCACATAGAGCACAGGTCAGGTGGTGAGGTTTCTCCTCAGCTTCTGAGGGCAGGACCGCCTCCTAGGTTTCAGACGGTGGGGTTATCTCCCCAGTGTCATCAGACTAGGTTACTTCTACCTAGGGATGAGGGAGCAAGGCTGCCACTCTTGTGCTGCCGAAAGTCAGGGCCACATCAGTTGGATTGAAGGACAGAGCATTGGGCCAAAAGAATTATTATCAAGCCTTAAGATCTAATAGGATTTACCCTGCTAGGTTTAAGACTTGTTTGAGACCTATGCTCCCTTTTCTTTTAAGATTTCTCCTTTTTGGAATGGGAATGTCTATGCTATGCTTGTCTTGTCACTGTATGTTAAAAGCAGATAATTTGTTGTCTGGATTCACAGGTTTAAAGCTGGGAAGGAATTTTGCCTCAGGATGAATTATATCTCAAAGTCTCACTCACAATTGATTTAAATGACTTTTTTGACTTAGGATTGAGGCTGGAATGGGTTGTCTTTTGTGGCTATAGGGATGAGGTGAATGCATTTTGCATGTGAAAAGAACATGAGTTATGGGGGGAGAGAAAATGAAGTGTTATGGGCTGAATTATGTTCCCTCCAAATTCATATGCTGAAGTCCTAACTCCCAGTACCTCCGAATATGACTGTATTTGGAGATAGGGTCTTTAAAGAGTTAAAATGAGATCATTAGGTTGGGTCCTAACCCAATATGGCTGGTGTCCTTTTAAGAGACAATTTGGACACAAAGTATAAAGAGAAAACCATGTGAAGACCCAGGGAGAAGATGGCCACCTATAAGCCAAGGAGAGAGGCTTCAGAAGAAACCAACCCTACCAACACCTGATCTCAGACTTCTAGCCACCGGAATTGCAAGAAAATAAATTTCTGTTGTTAAAGCCATCCAGTATGTTGTATTTTGTCATGTCAGTCCTAGGAAACTAATGTAGTTAATTTCCATTACTCTAGGGTAAATACCCAAGAGTGAGATTGGTGGGTCATAATGTTAAGAGTATGCTTTACTGGGGCTTCCCTGGTGGCACAGTGGTTGAGAGTCCGTCTGCCAATGCAGGGGACACGGGTTCATGCCCCGGTCTAGGAAGATCCCACATGCTGCAGAGTGGCTGGGCCCGTGAGCCATGGCTGCTGAGCCTGCACGTCCGGAGCCTGTGCTCCACAACGGGAGAGGCCACAACAGTGAGAGGCCCGCATACCGCAAAAAAAAAAAAAAAAAAAAAGAAAAAGAAAGAGTATGCTTTACTTTGTAAGAAACTGACAAGCTATTTTCTAGAGTGGTTGTACAATAACATTTTCCTTTCCCACCAGCATTGTATGAGAGCTCCAGTTGCTCTGTTTTCTTGCTAGCACTTGGTGTTGTCAATATTTCTTTTTTAATTTAACCATTCTAGTAGATATGTTATGGTATCTCATCATGGTTTCAATTTGCATGGCTAATGAAGTTGAATATCCTTTAATGTGTTTGTCCTTATATCTTCCTTGGTAAAGTGTCTGTTCAGGGTTTTTTGCCAATTTTTGAATTAAGTTATTTTTGTATTTTTGGGTATTGTATTATTTTTATTTATATATTATAGATACAAGTTTTTTGTCAGATATATGATTTGTAAATATTTTATTCCAGTCTGTAGCTTATTTTCACCCTCATAATAGGGTCTTTTGAAGCACAAAACTTTTACATTTTGATGGAGTCCAATTTATCAATTTTGTGTTGTATGGATTTTTGTTTGTTTTTTGTTTTTTTAGTGTCATGGAAAACAGTTTCCTTAAATCTATGCCACAAAAGTTTTCTCCTATGTATTCTTCTAAAAGTTTTACAGCTTTCCATTTCACTTTTAGATCTATGATCCACTTACATTTTTTTGATTGAGGCATAGTTGACTTACAATGTTGTATTAATTACTGCTGTAAAGCAAAGTGATTCAGTTATGCATATATATACATTTTTAATATATTCTTTTCCATTATGGTTTATCAGAGGATATTGAATATAGTGCTCTGTGCTACACAGTAGGACCTTGTGATTTATCCATCCTATATATAAAAGCTTACATCTGCTAACCCCAACCTCCCACTCCATACTTCCCCTAGCCCCCTCCCCCTTGGCAACCAACAGTCTAGTCTCTATGTAAGACCCATTTTGAGTCAATTTTGTATAAAGTGTGAGCATATGCAGACCTTTTCCTAGTTATTCAATCAAAGACTAATCTAGGTGCGGCTGTGAAAGGATTTTGCAGATATAAATTTCCTAATCAGTTAATGTTGAATTAATCAAAAGGGAGAATATCTTGGGTGGACTTGACATAATGAACTGAAATCCTTTTAAAGAGGGACTAAAGCCCTTCACAGGAGATTAAGGGACTCCATAATACAGAGGGGAAAGAAAACTGTAGAATTTTTCTGCATTCTGGTACCCCCATAATCACTTTGTGTTACTAATCTCACGACTTAACTTGTTGTTATGAAACAGCAGCTGAGGCTGCAATTGTTCTCCCTTCCTCCTGACCCTTTCTTAAATTTTTCTGACTCCTGGGCCAGGTATGTGTGCTCAGATTCATGATGAGAGAGCTCTGGTTTTTGCAGGATACTCTCATCATCAAGGTCAAAAGCAACAGGAATGGATGCTGGCTTCAATCCAACCTTGTAGGGTTCCCATTCATGATAATGGCATTCTAAACATCATGTGATCTTTTCATCCTGTGTGGCTATGGACTTCAGGATTGCTCATGCAGCCCCAACAATTGCATAAGAAAATTCTTGTAATAAAGCTCTACATAGACAAATGATAGATAGATAGATGGATGGATGGATAGATACATAGATACATAGATCTCCTACTGGTTCTGCTTCTCTGGACAAACATTGAATAATATAGCTATCCATTAAATTTCTTTTTCACTTATCAAAAATTAGAATCACAGATGGCCTATGGGACAAAGCCTTACCCTCTTGAGTAAAATGAGTAGCTGAAAGCCATCAAGGAGGGCAATTTGCCCTTGAGCAGATTTACAAAGTTATCAGGAAAGGCAGTTTCAATTATCCATGTGTTTTCTAACAAACCTCATAATTTCATCCTGGAGTGTTCATGACGTGTTCAAATCTGTATAATGGCTACTGGTTTCAGTCTACTGGCCTCCTGACATTAGGCCATTTCTCTACTATTTCCCTTGTTAGAATTTATTAATGTTGTTAGATGAAGGAAGCATTTAGAAAACATTACCTTTAATATCATACTATAAAAATATTTTTTATGTGTATAGGTTAAAAAGAAACCCAAAAGTAAATATACTGTTGATAGTGGACGTAACTGGGGCTGGGATTATAGGTAAAATTTTTGTCTCTTTGCTTATTGTTACTTTGTAAATTTTCTTTAAGAAACATTGTGTTATGAACTAAATATTTGTGTCATCCTCAAATTCCTATGTTATAGCCCTAAACTCCAATGTTACCATATTTGAAGATGGGGTCTTGAAGGAACTAGTTAAGGTTAAATGAGGTCATAAGATGGGGACCCTGACCTGATAGGATTAGTGTCCCGATGAAAAGAGACACCAGGGAGCTTTCTTTCTTTCTTTCTGCCATGTGAAGTCATAATGAGAAGGTGGCTTTCTGCAAGCCAGGAAAAGAGCTCTCACAAGAAACTGAACACTGCAGGAAACTTGATCGTGGACTTTCCAACCAGAACTGTGAGAAAGTAAATTTCTGCTGTTTAAGCCATCCAGTATATAATTTTTTTATGATAGCCCCAGTAGATAAGGACATGTGGATTATTTTTGTGACAAGTACATAAAAAGATAGTATTTTAACAGAAAAAAAAAGAGCCTGGCTCTGAACAGCACTGAAAAAAAAAAGTCAGATCTTGTGAGAATTATGTAAGTTTCCAGGCATTGCTAATTATATATTGAATTCCTCAAAAAAATATAAGATAAATGCTAAGTAGAGATGCTGAGAAATATTTTATTTGGAGAGAGCTTGTGGTTTTTGGAGAGAGCTGTTACTATTTATTTTTGTAGGAATTAGCCACTAGTAAAACTTAGGGCAACTAATTTTACCTTTGGTTAGAGTTCAGCTACAAGAGCTTTGCTTTCCCACACCATCTATGCCTTCTCCCCATCTCTCTCTTTCCCCACCCCCCCACACTAAATTGTTTTACTCCTCCATACTAGCTTGATGCTACAACATAACACATTTTAAAACTGAAACCCTATCTCCTTGATACTGTACATTAAATTGAAATCAAATTTAATCAATAATATCACAGCTTTTTCATCCATTTGGCTTCTCATATAATTACTTTTCAAATGACTTCTTTAATAACAAATGACTGGGTGCACTCTCTCCTCAGACACCATTATCTTTTCTATTTTCCAGTGCTGGTACTCTTTCATTTTGAGAGAGAAAAGGGCTAAAGAGATGTTGACATACTCTAAAGAAAAGCAGATGGTTAGTGGCATGCTTGTGGAAGGTGTGCATTCTCATTTCATCTTCCCTGTAGACTTTTTTCCTTTTTTCCTCTGCATTTCCATGTAATATGTGTCTGTGGATTTCCATTCCAATATGTCCCATGTGTGTCAAAGACTCCTTCTAGAATGAGTTCATATTCTTATTCTCTCTCCCTCTCTCTTTCTCTCCTCTTTCTCTCAGGCTCTCTTTCTGTCTTGCCATTCTTGCTTCTTCCTTTTTAAACTTGTTTACATATTATGGTGGGCAATAACAAATCTTTTCATTATTAAGAGGAAGTTTTTTCATTAACATGAGGTAAAATCACATTTTTGACCCCAAATGCTGTTCATTATATCTTCCTAGAAAATATATTAAAATAATTCACTTATGTCACTTGTGTAGCATAAGAAAATAACCATATAATTTAAACAGAATTCCATGTTGTTTGACCCAGAACACATTCTAGGATATATTTCCCATAGTGTTGGACTAGAGGTTATTATTAAGATCAAATGCTGCTGAATTTTTTTAATGGATGGAGGATGGTAAATAAACTTCTTAAGTTAGGTAACCATACATTTAGATTCATTAGGTAGCATACTAATATAGTTGAGATCTGAGTTTTAACATATTTGTGAATCACAAAGAGTATCATTCTGCCATACAAACAAGCAACCACCTCTCTCACAAATGGTCTTCATGAACACTCATTAACTTGAGTGTTCACATGAATCTTAAGGTGTTAGAACTGGTTTGTTTCTTACAGATTCCCTTATCCTTCCTACTCATTATTGCTCATTTTATTGATAACAAAGAGAAATTTAATACCTGGAGGTACTAACTAATCCCTTGACCATGGTTACACAGCTTATTCTTCTTGATTTGGGAATAAAACTCAGAGGCCTTCCTTTCTGGTTCCTTTTTTCATAAGGTAGGTTGCACACTGCTGCCCCCTTGATTTTTAAAAATGTTTTATATGTAATAGTTGAATGAATTCTACTCTAAAAGTCTTGACTCTGTTGGATTAAGAAGGAAAACTTAAATTTGCCAAGTGATTGAAATAAGTCCCTCTTATGATTTAGTCTTTTAAAGTAACTCCAATATCTT
The DNA here is from genome assembly GCF_039906515.1 of Pseudorca crassidens. Classification (NCBI taxonomy): domain Eukaryota; kingdom Metazoa; phylum Chordata; class Mammalia; order Artiodactyla; family Delphinidae; genus Pseudorca; species Pseudorca crassidens. The sequence goes on along the minus strand of NC_090309.1, from coordinate 24,737,849 downwards.
TCAGGTAAATGTTCAACCTTCCAGATTTCTGTTCCCTCTCCTGTTTCTTACCAGTAAAGCATCTGCATTTTAGTGTGGCTGGAAGAGAGACTTACATGAACTTAGGTGGCTGGGACAGGGAGCCTTGGAGTTGTGTGCAGGAGCCCTTATGCATCTACCTTTATAGCAGAGGCAGGTCTGTTCTTGTTCCTCTTTTCAAGTCTGCCTGGATTCCACTGTTACCCTCTGGATTTTGCAGGTATTACTTGTATACCAGCTACTGAAGCTCATGGTTCTCAGTCATTTGCCTCTTGTCACAGTAGCGCTTTGGTCTAACTCCCACTGCCTTCTCATCACCTTTGTGTCTCTGCACTGGAACACATGGATCCATTGCTGGCCACTCAAAACCCGTGGGGGACCAGAGCATGATCTCAGGTGATCTATGTAGGCCCCTTCCCTCCAGACGTGCCATGCGATGAGGCAACAAACTGCATATAGCACTTCATCTGGAGTCTTGAAGTTACTCCAAGCTACACCCAGAGAAGTGGGATTCTGTACCTGATTTTCCCACACTTATTTAAGTGCTCTTAGGATAAATCCCATGAGGGTTTGTAATTTATCACAATTCTTTGCTGTTTCTTTTTCTCCTTTCTATGTCTCCTGGTCTGGGAGTCTAATCTAGCTCCCTTTCATTATAGCAACTGCTTTCTATTACAGCATATCCTATGTATAAAACTAATCCTATTCTATACATCAAAAATTGAAACCTACTTTTTTTCTCCCTTCAGATTCCTGCTGTGATAATCCTCATTTTTCTTGGGTTTCTGGCATAACAATGGAGATGGTACAAACAGAAAAAGTCAAACAAAAGCAACTTAATATACTTATAAAAATATTATTCCTACTTCAGTAATTTAGTCAATTATTCCATTAATATTAATTGATTTCTTGCCATATGTTCAATATTAGGAATGCAGAAAAAAGACCAAATATGTGGCAAAAAAGGAAAAAAAAAGCAACATATGACAATCCTATACACTTAGTGCCAAAATGGAATCATATAAAAAGGACACTGAAGATAAAAAAATCTATGTCTACCTACTTAAAGGGAATCAGAGGAGGCTTCTGGGAGGAGATGACACTATTAATATGCTGTCTCTGAAGTTTGCCATTAGTAGAAAGAGGATGAGAGAGTGTTGTAGATACATTCAAACATTCTTTAACAATAATAGTAATGATTAAACAGTAGACAACAATAATTTACATTATAAAACACTCTACCAGCAACAAAGTGGTACAAAAAGTGTCTACACAACATAAAGATCAGATCATACTGATCTGTAGGTCTGTACATATTCCTTAGGTCAGTGTCACTCTAAAAATAAAAGACAAAAAGACATTCATTTAGTCCATAATCATTTAGCTGACTATGTGCTAGGTACAGCAGATACAAGATGAGGAAGAAAAACAAGTTCCCATCTCAGTAACAAGTAGTCTATAGAGGGGAGATGGTAAACAAATCAATGGCAAAGATAGATCCAGACACTGAAAAGTGCCATAAAGAAACTGAAACAGGATGGTGTGCTACATTGTGATGGGGGTAGGGAGAGATCAATATAAGTTAAATTTGATTTCAATAATAACAAAATGGGAGAGTGGTCAAGATGGTGGAGTAGGAAGACCCTGAGCTCACCTCATCCCACAGGCACACCAAAATTGCAACTATTTACAGAGCAACTATCAGTGAGATCAACCTGAAGACTAGCAGAAAATATCTGTACAACTAAAGATATAAGGAAGGAACCAGAATGAGACAGGTAGGAGGGGCAGAGACACAGTATAGTCAAGACCCATGCCCACTGGTAGGCAACGCCAAAGTGAGAGGATAATCACAATTGCAGAGGTTCTCCCCAAGGAGCAAGAGGTCCAAGTCTTACATTGGGCTCCCCAGCCTGGGGATCATGCACTGGGAAGAAGTGTTACCAGAATGTTTGGCTTTGAAGGCACAGGGGCTTACCTTCAGGAAAGCCAGCGGGTTGTAGGAAACAGAGATTCCATTTCTTAAAGGGCACACACATGCTCCAAGACCCAGGGCAGAAGCAATAATTTGAAAGAAGCCTACATCAGACCCACTTGGTGATCTTAAATAGCCTCTTGGAGAGGCAAGAGGCAACTGGGACTCACCCTGGGGACATAGATAATGGCAACAGACATTTTGGCGAGCTCCTTGTATAATGAGGACACTGATGCTGACAAATTCCATTTTGGAATTCTCTCTCTAGTTTATTAAAGTTGGACCTAGCTTATTATTAGGCCTGGACAGCCCAGACCAAGCATCCAGCCAGGTGGGGATACAATTCCACCCAATAACAAGCTGGTTACCATTAGCCACCTTGAACTCCCAGCTGCCCAGGGACCTGGTCCCACACACCAGAGGCCCCCGGACTTGTCTCCAAGCACAAATGGGCTGTCACTAGCCCTGGGACCCCTGGGGCCCTGCAGTCAGTGTCAGCACCTGGTCACACTCACCAGCAGTCTGACCTAACTCCAAGACCCTGGGTTCACAGCAAAAGACCCCAGAACCCAGCCTCACCAACCAGTGTGAAGGCACCAGCATCAGGACCCTCTGGGTCTCAGCTCCTCTCACCAATGGCTGATGCCAACATTAGGACCCATAGGGCCCTGCAGTCAGAGGTACCAGGACCCAGCTCCTCCCACTAGTGGGCTGGCACTAGCCCTGGTATTCCATGAATCCTGGTTCTGTCCACCAACAGGCCAACACCAGTTCTTGGACACCAAGGTCACCATAGTAAGAGGTCACAGGACGTGGTTCTGCCCACCAATAGGATGGCACTAACCACAAGATCTGACCTCATCCATCATTGGGTGAGCACCCAACACAGGACACACTGGGCCCTGGCCCAGCCCACTAATAGGTCATTATCAGCTTAGAAAACATTGGATCCTGAAGCCAGCAATGTCAGGAATTTCCACCCCCTACCAGGGGGAGAACACTAGCCCTAGAGCCCCTTGGGGCCATGACCAAACTGCCATCAGGCTGACACTAGTTCTGGGACTCCCAGCTCCACTGACAACTACCCTAGGACCTGGCTCCACCCAACTGTGGGCTGGTATTAGTCCAGGAATCCCCATCGTCTCTGAGTTCTGTAGCCAGAACTGCTACCTGACTCCTGACCTGGTCCCACCCACCAGCAGCCAGTAGCCTTCATACTAGGCAGGGCTTTGTAACCAACCAGGCTGAGGGCCATCCATGTCTACCAGTGTGCCCACAGTAGTCAGCCTGCCACAACAAAAGGGCATGTGCAGCCAACATAGAGGGCACCCTTAGAGCATATAACTCTGTTGATCAGAAGAGAGTATGCAGCTGGGCACCACAGGACATTTCTTATATATAGTCACTTCTCCAAGATCAGAAAACGTAACCAACCAATCAAATATTTAGAAGTAAAACCAGAAAATTATGCAAAATGAGGTGACATAGAAATGTGTCCAAAATCCAGGAACAAGTTAAAACCCAAGAACAGGAATGAAGTGAAGTGGAGCTAAGTGAACTACCTGATAAAGAGTTCAAGATAATGTTCATAAAGATACTCAAAGAACTCAGGAGAAGAATGAATGAAGACAGAAGTTTCTAACAAAGAGTTAGAAATACAAAGAAGAACAAAACAGAGATGAAAAATATAATAACTGAAATTAAAAAAATACAACAGTAGATTAGATTACAAAAAGCAATAGATCAGTGAACTGGAAGACACAGTAGTGGAAATCACTGAAGCTGAACAAAAGAAAGAAACAAAAATTTAAAAAGTGAGGACAGAGCCCAAGTTGGCAGGATAGAAGGACGTGTGCTCACCCCTTCTTACAAGAACACCAGAATCACAACTAGTTACTGAACAACCATCAACAAAAAAACAGTGGAACCTACCAAAATGATACCCTACATCCAAAGACAAAGAAGAAGCCACAGTGAGATAAGAGGAGTGCAATTGTGATAAAATTAAATCCCATACCTGCCAGGTGGGCGACCCACTAACTGGAAAACAATTATACCACAGACATTCTCCCACTGGAGTGAAAGTTTTGAGCCCCATGTCAGGCTTCCCAGACTGGGGGTCTGGCAATGGGAGGAGGAAGCCCCAGAGAATCTGGCTTTGAAGGGCAGCAGGGTCTGATCACAGGAATTACACAGGACTGGAGGAAACAGAGACTCCACTCTTGGAGGGCATGCACAAGGACCCATGAGCACCAGAACTCAGAGGACAAAACAGTGACCTCATAAGAGACTGGGTCAGAGCTACTGGCTGACATTGAAGGGTCTCCTGTGGAAGCAGGAGGCATCTGGGTGTCACCACAGGGACAAAGACACTCACAGCAGCAATTCTGGGGAGTACTTATTGGTATGAGCCCTCCTGGAGGCTACTATTAGTCCTACCCAACAGTCTGTAGGCTCCAGTGCTGTGAAGCCTCAGGCCAAGAAACCAACAGGGCAGGAACACAGCCCCAACTCAACAGCAGACAAGAGGCTTAAAGTTTTACTGAGCATACCCTGCCCACTAGAGAGACAAGAACAAGATCTACCCACTACCGGTCCCTCTAATCAGGAAGCCTGCGCAAGCCTATTACATAGCCTCATCCACCAGAGGGAAGAGAGCAGAAGCAAGAAGAACTAACTATAAGGCTTCAGCCTGTGGCATGGAAACCACAATCACAGAAAGTTAGACAAAATGAAACAGCAGAGAAATATATCTCAGATGAAGGAGGAAGATAAAAGCCTAGAAGAACAACTAAGTGAAGTTGAGATAAGCAAACTTCTGGATAAAGAATTCAGAATAATGATACTGATGATGATCCTGGATCTTGGAAAAATAATGGAGGTAAGGATTGAGAAGATGCAAGAAATGTTTAACAAAGACCAGAAGAATTAAAGAAGAAACAGAGATGAATAATATAATAACTGAAATGAAAAAAAATACACTAGAAGGAATCAATAGCAGAATGACTGAAGCAGAAGAATGGATAAGTGACCTGGAAGACAGAATGGTGGAAATCACTGCCACAGAAAAGAATAAAGACAAAAGAATGGAAAGAAATGAAGACAGTCTAAGAGGTCATTGGGACAACATTAAATGCACCAATATTTGCATTATAGGGGTCCAGGAAGGAGAAGAGAGAGAGAGAAAGGATCTGAGAAAATATTTGAAGAGATAAAGCTGAAAACTTCCCTAGCATGGGAAAGGAAACAGTCACCCAATTCCAGGAAGTGCAGAGAGTCCCAGGCAGGATAAAGCCAAGGAGGAACATGTCAAGACAAATAGTAATCAAATTGACAAAAATTAAAGACAAAGAAAAAATATTAAAAGCACCAAGGGAAAATAGACAAATAACATACAAGGGAACTCCCATAAGGTTATCAGCTGATTTTTCAACAGAAATTCTGCAGGCCAGAAGGGAGTGGCATGGTATATTTAAAGTGATGAAAGGGAAGAACCTACAACCAAGAATACACCCAGCAAGGCTCTCATTCAGATTCAACAGATAAATCAAAAGCTTTAAAGACAAGCAAAAGCTAAGAGAATTCAACACCACAAGACCAGCTTTGCAACAAATGCTAAAGGAACTTCTCTAAGAGGAAAGGAAAAGGTCACAACTAGAAACAAGAAAATTATGAATGGAAAAGATCACTGGTAAAAGGAAGCACACAGTAAAGAATGCTTACACTCATAACCCAGCTACCATGTTGGGAAGAAGCCCAGGCCACACAGAAAGGCCATGTATGGTGACCCCAATATCAAGCACTAGATACGTGAATGAATGAGCCTTCAGAAGATTCCAGCCCCCAGCTTTAAGGCCTTCTCCCTGGGGCTCTAGTTATCATGGAGCCATTTCTCCTGTGCTATGCCTTAATTTTGGACACACCAAAACTGCAAAAGATAATATATGATTATTTTTATTTAAAACAAAACAAAACAAAGAATACATATGCTTTGACATTTTATTAAAATTGGAGATGAATTCATGCTGACTGATTTCTGTTTCCTTGCCTTTTCTATTGTGCACAGCAGATTTTTTTTTAAATGTGTCTGTCATCCAAAATTTGTTAAAGGAAACTTAAAAAGAGAAACAATCCAAAACAAAAGTAAAAAGTGAGGACAGTTTAAGAGATCTCTGGGAAGACATCAAGTGTACTAAAATTCTCATTATATGTCTCCCAGAAGGAGAAGAGAGAGCACAAGGGGCAGAGAACATATTTGAAGACATAACAGCTGAAAACTTCCCTAACCTGAGAAGGATCCAGGAAGTAGAGATAGTCCCAAACAGGATCAACTTAAAGAGGACCATACTAAGATACATTGTAATTAAAATGGCAAAAATTAAAGATGAAGAGAGAATATTAAAGGCAACAGGCAACAGCAGAAAGCAGCTAGCTGCACACAAGGGAACTACTCTAAGCCTATTAGATGACTTTTTAGCAGAAATGTTGCAGCCCAGAAAGGAGTGGCATAATATAAAGTGATGAAAGGAAAATATCCGTAATCAAGAATACTCTACCCAGCAAGGTTATCTTCAGATTTGAAGGCAAGATCAAGAGTTTTACAGACAAGCAAAAGCTAAAAGTGTTCAGCACCATGAAACCAGCTTTACAAAATGTTAAAGAGACTTCTATAAGAGGCAAAAAATGGCCACAACTATAAATATGAAAATTAGGAAAAATCTCATTGGTAGTGGCAGATCTACAGTAAAGGTAGTAAATCAACCACTTATAAAGCTAGTAGGAAGGTTATAAGACAAAAGTAGTAAAATTATTTATATCCACAATAAGTAGTTAAGGGATACACAAAGCAAAAAATATGTAAAGTATGTTGTCAAAAACATTAAATATGGAGGGGAGTAAAAATGCAGGGTTGTTAAAATGAGTTTGAATTTAAGGGATCAGCAATAAAAATAATCATGTATATATATTGATTGTGATATATAATCTTCATGGTAACCACAAACAAAATAATGTATAGTAGAGACACACAAAAGAGAAAGGAACCCAAACATAGGCTAAAGATAGTCATCAAATCACAAAGGAAGAGAGCAAAAGAAGAAATTAACAAAAGGAATTACAAAAACAACTCCAAAGCAATTAACCAATTGGCAATAAGTACATACCTATCAACAACTATTTTAAATGCAAATAGGCTAAATGCTCTAATCAAAAGACATAAAATAACGGAATGGATACAAAAAGCAAGATCAATCTATGTACTGCATACAAGAGACTAACTTCAGATCTAAAGACACACATAGACTTAAAGTGAGGGGATGAAAATTAATATTTATTTAATGCAAAAGAAAATGTGGAAAAGCAGGGGTAGCCATACTTATATAAGACAAAATAGACTTTAGAACAAAAACTATAAAAAGAGACAAAGAAAGACATTATGTAATAAGGAAGAGATCAATCCAAGAAGAAGATATAAACATTGTAAATATGTATGTTCCCAAAACAGGAGAACCAAAATATATGAAACAAATATTCACAGACCTAAAGGGAGAAATTGACAGTAACACAATATTAGTAGGGGACATTAACACTCCATTTACATAAGTGGACAGATCATTCAGACAGAAAATCAATAAGGAAACAGTAAACACTGGTCTTAAACAACATTTTAAACCCGATGGACATTTATGTATATGTGTATGTATGTATGTGTGTGTGTATATATATATAAAACATTCCTTCCAAAATCATCAGATGACCCATATATTTTCAAATGTACATGGAATATTCTCCAGGATAGATCACCTGCTAGGCCACAAAACAATTCTCAATAAATTAAAGAAGATTGAAATCATATCAAGCATCTTTTATGACCACAACAGTATGACCAAAAAAAAAAAAAAAAAAAAAAAAGAAAGAAAAGGAATGCAAATTGCAAAGGAAGAAGTAAAACTGTCACTTTCTGCAGATGACATGATACTATATATAGCAAATCCTAAAGACACCACCAAAAAACTATTAGAACTAATAAATGATTTCAGTAAATTTGCAGGATACAAAATCAATACACTTAAGTCTGTTGCATTTCTATACACTAGCAACAAACTACTATCAGTAAAAGAAATTTTAAAAGTCTAATTTACAATTGCATCAAAAGAATAAAATACCTAAGAATAAACATAACTAAAGAGGTAAAAGGCCTATATTTGGAAGACTATAAGACACTGATGAAATAATTTAAAAGATGACAAGAATGGAAAGATATACCATGTTAAGGGATTGGAAGAATTAATATTGCTAAAATGACCACACTACTCAAAAAAAATCTACAGATTCAATGCAATTACTATAAAAATAACCATGGTATTTTTCACAAACAAAAACAAAAGATTCTAAAAGTTTTATGGAAATTCCAACCCCTGAATAGCCAAAACAATATTGAGAAAGTCTAATAAGCTAGAGGTGTTATGCTCTCTGATTTCAAAGTATATCACTGAAAAATGAACCCACACACATATGGTCAAATAATCTACAACAAGGAAGCAAGAACATACAGTGGGGAAAAGATAGCCTCTTCAATAGTTGATGTTGGGAAAATCAAACAGTCACATATAATAGAATCATACTGGATTACTTTCTCAAACCATGTAAAAAAAAAATCTCAAAATGGATTAAAGACTTAAATGTAAGACCTGAAGTTAACTCTCAGAAGATGTGAACAAAGAATGCCACCTGCCAAATCAGTAAGCAAAGAATATTTCAGTCAATAAGCCATTAGTCTCTGTAACCAGCACCAATTGTACACCTTGAGCAGATTCAGGATGGAGAAAAATGGGATACTGCCCATAAATAGTTAAGGTGCATATCAAAGGAACGATTTCATTAAGCTCAGACTCTTCCATCTTCTCATACACAGAAAAGCACTAAATTCATTAAATTTGGATGTCTGTTTTTTCTTTAATTAGCAGTAACCTTTTGAGGTTTGACAACACTGTTTTTCTGCAAAAAACTTCTATATATCCTGGTTCTTCCCTTACACCTTGGGAATGGTCCCTCAGTGCTATCTGACAGCCTGTCTCCTGGGCTTAAGTCCTCAGCATGTCCACCAAATGAAACATAACTCTCAAGTTTTAGGTTGTGCATTTTGTTTTTGGTTGACAAAGATTACTTAAGCAGCATTGTCTTTGACATTGGTCTTAGCAATATTTTTTAAATATGTCTCCTCAGGCAAGGAAAATGAAAGGAAAAATAAACAAATAGGACTACACTAAACAAAAAGCTTTTTGACATGGAAGAAAACTGTCAACACAATGAAGAGAGAGCCTCCTGAATGGAATTAGATATCTGCAAATAATATATCCAATAAGAGGTTAATATCCAAAATATACAAACAGCACATACAACTCAATATAAAAAAAACAATCAAAAATGGGAAGAAGACCTAAATAGATATTTCTGCACAGAAGACATACAGATGACCAACAGGCACAAGAAAGGATGCTCGATATAACTAATCACGGAAATATAAATCAAAACGATGAGATATCTGACACCTGTCACCTGTCACAATGGCTACTATCAACAAGATAACAAATAACAATTTTTGGTGAGGATTTGGGGAAAAGGAACTACAGTGCACTGTTGGTGGCAATGTGAATTTGTGCAGCCACTATGGAAAACAGTATGAAGGTTCATCAAAAATTAAAAAATAGAACTATGGTACAATCAAGCAATTCGACTCCTGGGTATTTATCCAGAGAAGAAAACATTAGTTCAAAAAGATATATGCACCCCAATGTTCAGTGAAGCATCATTTACAATAGCCAAGATATGGAAGCAAACTAGGTGCCATTAATAGATGAATGGATAAAGAAGTGATACACACACACACACACACACACACACACACACACACTGTCATATTACTAAGCCATAAAGAAGATGGAAATCTTGCCATTTGCAAGAACATCTATGGACCTAGAGGGTGTTACACTAAGTGAAATAAGTCAGACAGAAAAAGACAAATATGGTATGATTTCACATATTTGTGGAAACTAAAAAAAAAAAAATGAAAAAACAAAGCAGATAGATACAGAAAACTAAAAAGTGGTTGCCAGAGAGTAGGAGGGTGGGAAGATGAGAGAAATAGGTGATTGACACTAAGAGTTAAAAGTTCCATTAATGGAGAAATTGCAGTGTGGGGATGCTCTAGACCAAGGACTGCCCCCCGTGTCTTTACACTTCCTCCTCCTCCTGAAGCAGCAGTAGCAGCGCTTGGCAGCAGCAACGTGACACTGTGCCCTGGGCAAACCCCCACAGGGTGGTGCTCAACTGAGAGGGGAGTTCAGTGCCCGAAGGGGTGTGTGTAGGGTGGGGACAGCCAGCTGGTGGCCCTGGAAAACCTCCCACACACCCAAATTCACACACCCATTTTATGTTGCAGGCTTCCACTCCAAGAGAAGAGGCAGTGAAAGGACTTGTGTGCACCTGTCCACATGGGGAAGAAGTAGGGACAGAGCCCGGCCCCACCTCCTGGTTCTCCCTCCAGACCTTCAAGATGACAGAAGAGTAAGACGTGGAGATCACCTTCCTCCCAACAAATACATCAGAAATACATCTACATGTGGAACAACTCCTACAGAACACCTACTGAATTCTGGCAGAAGAACTCAGACCTCCTAAAAGGCAAGAAACTCCCCATACACATGGTTAGGGAAAAAGAAAAAAGAGAAAACAGAGACAAAAGATTAGGGATGGGACCTGCACCTCGGGGAGGGCACTGTGAAGGAGGAAGTCTCCACACACTAGGAAGCCCCTTCACTGGTGGAGATGACGGGTGGCCAGGGGGAAGATTTGGAACCACAGAGGACAGCACAGCAACAACAGTGCAGAGGGCAAAGCAGAGAGACACCTGCACAAGAATCAGTGCTGGCCAGCACTCACCAGCCCAAGAGGCTTGTCTGCTCACCTGCTGTGGTGGGTGGGGGCTGAGAGCTAAGGCTCCAGCTTCGGAAGTCAGATCCCAGGGAGAGGACTGGGATTGGCTGCATGAACACAGCCTGATGGGGGCTAGTGCACCACAGCTAGCTGGGAGTGTGTCCTCTGGGGAAAGGTCTGGAACTGCTGAAGAGGCAAGAGACTTTCTCTTTCCTCTTTGTTTCATAGTGCGTGAGGAGAGGGGGTTAAGAGTGTCTCCTAAATGAACTCCAGAGAAAGAGGCAAGCCTCCGCTATCAGCATGGACACCAGAGACAAGCATGAGATGCTAAGGCTGCTACTGCAGCCAACAAGAAGCCAGTGTGCAAGCAAATGTCACTATCAACACCTCCCCTCCTAGGAGCCTGTGTAGCACGCCACTGCCAGGGTCCCGTGATCCAGGGACAAAACACAGTGCACCTTAGGCTGTTACAACATCATGCTGGCCTCAGCTGCCACAGGTTCACCCCACATTCTGTACCCCTCCCTCCCCAGGCCTGGGTGAGCCAGAGCCCCCTAATCAGCTGCTATTTTAACACCATCCTCTCAGTGGGGAACAGATGCCCTCAGGTGACCAACATGCAAAGGCGGGGCCAAATCCAAAACTGAACCCCAGGAACTGTGCAAACACAGAAGAGAAAGGGAACTTTCTCCCAGCAGCCTCAGGAGTAGTGGATTAAGTCTCCACAATCAACTTGATGTATCATGCGTCTGTGGAATACCTGAAGAGACAACAAATCATCCCAAATTGAGGTGGTGGACTTTGGGAGCAATGATATATATATGTATTTCCTTTTTATCTTTTTGTGAGTTTGTATGTGTATGCATCTGTGTGTGATTTGTCAGTATAGCTTTGCTTTTACCATTTGTCTTAGGGTTCTCTGTGTCCTTTTTTTTTCTTTTAGTATTGCTTTTAATGCTTGTTATCATTGGTGGATTTGTTTCTTGGTATGGTTTCTCTCTTCTTTCTTTCTATCGCTCTCTCTCTTTTTTTGTTACTTTTTAATTTTTAATTTTTAATAATTATTTTTTTATTTTAATAACATTCTTTCTCTCTCTTTCTCTTTCTCTCATTCTCTTTCTCTCTTTCTTTCCTTCCTTCTTTCTTTCTTTCTTTCTTTCTTTCTTTCTTTCTTTCTTTCTTTCTTTCTTTCTTTCTTTCTTTCTTTCTTTCTTTCTTTCTTTCTTTCTTTCTTCTTTTCTCCCTTTAACTCTGAGTTATGTGAATGACAGGGTCTTTGTGCTCAGGCTGGGCATCAGGCCTGTGCCTCTGAGGTGGGACAGCCGAGTTCAGGACATTGGTCCACAAGAGACCACCCCGCTCCACATAATATCAAATGGTGAAAATCTCCCAGAGAACTCCATCTCAACGCCAACACCCAGCTCCAACTCAATGACCAGCAGGCTACAGTGCTGGACACCCTATGTCAAACAACTAGTAAGACAGGAACACAACACCACCCACTAGCAGAAAGCTTGCCTAAAATAATAATAAGGTAACAGACACCCAAAAACACACAACTGGAGCCTGACCTACCCACAAGAAAGACAAGGTCAAGCCTCATCCACCAGAACACAGGCACTAGTCCCCTCCACCAGGAAGACTACACAGCACAGTGAAAAAAACTTAGCAGTGGGGGCAGACACCAAAAACAATTGGAACTACAAACCTGCAGCCTGTGAAAGGAGACCATAAACACAGTAAGTTAAGCAAAATGAGAAGACAGAGAAACACACAGCAGATGAAGGAGCAAGGGAAAAATCCTCCAGACCAAACAAATGAAGAAGAAATAGGCAGTTTAACCTGAAAAAAAAATCAGATAATTATAGTAAAGATGATCCAAAATCTTGGAAATAGAATAGAGAAAATACAAGAAATGTTTAACAAGAACATAGAAGAACTAAAGAGCAAACAAACAATGGTGAACAACACAGTAAATGAAATTTCAAATTCTCTAGAAGGAATAAATAGCAGATAACAGAGTCAGAAGAATGGATAAGTGACCTGGAAGATAAAATAGTGGAAATAACTACTGCAGAGCAGAATAAAGAAAAAAGAATGAAGAATTAATGACAGTCTTAGCAACCTCTGGGACAATATTAAAAACACCAGCATTAGAATTATAAGGGTTGCAGAAGAAGAAGAGAAAAAGAAAGGGACTGAGAAAATATTTGGAGAGATTACAGTTGAAAGCTTCCATAATACAGGAAAGGAAACAGTTAATCAAGACCAGAAAGCTCAGCGAGTCCCATACAGGATAACCCAGGAGAAACATGGCAAGACACATATTAATCAAACTATCAAAAATTAAATACAAAGAAAAAATATTAAAAGCAGCAAGGGAAAAACAACAAATAACACACAAGGGAATCCCCATAAGGTTAACAGATGATCTTTCAACAGAAACACTGCAAACCAGAAGGGAGTGGCAAGACATATTTAAAATGATGAAAGAATAAAACCTACAACCAAGATTACTCTACCCAGCAAGGATCTCATTCAATTCGACAGAGAAATTAAAACCTTTACAGACAAGCGAAAGCTAAGAGAATTCAGCACCATCAAACCCACATTCCAACAAATGCTAAAGGAACTTCTCTAGACAGGAAACACAAGAGAAGGAAAAGACCTACAATAACAAACCCAAAACGATTAAGAAAATGGTAATAAGAATATACATATCGATAATTACCTCAAATGAAAATGGATTAAATGCTGAAACCAAAAGATATAGACTGGCTGAATGGATACAAAAACAGCACCCATATATATGCTGTCTACAACAGACTCACTTCAGACCTCCGGACACATACAGGTTGACAGTGAGGAGATGGAAAAAGATATTCCATGTGAATGAAAATCAAAGGAAAGCTGGAGTACCAATTCTCATATCAGAAAAAATAGACTTTAAAATAAAGACTATTACAAGAGACAAAGAAGGACACTACATGATGATCAAGGGATCAATCCAAGAAGAAGATATAACAATTGTAAATATTTCTACACCCAACATAGGAACAATTCAATACATAAGGCAAATGCTAAGAGCTGTAAAAGTGGAAATCGACAGTAACACAATCATAGTAGGGAATATTAACACCCTACTTTCACCAATGGACAGATCATCCAGAATGAAAAGAAATAAGGAAACACAAGCTTTAAATGATACATTAAACAAGAGGGTCTTAATTGATATTTAAAGGATATTCCATCTAAAACAGCAGAATACACTTTCTTCTCAAGTGCTCATGGAATATTCTCCAGGATAGATCATATCTTGGGTTACAAATCAAGCCTTGGTAAATTTAAGAAAACTAAAATGTATCAAGTATCTTTTCTGACCACATCACTATGAGACTAGATATCAAATACAGGGAAAAAATCTATAAAAATACAAACACATACAGTCTACACATACACTAATAAATAACCAAGAGATCACTGAGCAAATCAAGGAGGAAATAAAAAGAATACCTAGAAACAAATGACCATGAAAACACAACAACCCAAATCATATGGGATGCAGCAAAAGCAGTTCTAAGAGGGAAGTTTATAGCAATAAAATCCTACCTCAAGAAAGAAGAGAAATCTCAAATAAAGAACCTAACCTTACACTTAAAACAATCACACAGAGAAGAACAAAAAACGCTGAAGTTAGAAGAATGAAAAAAATCATAAAGATCAGATCAGAAAATAAATGAAATAAAAACTAAAATGCAATAGCAAAAATCAATAAAACTAAAATCTGCATCTTTGAGAAAAGAAACAAAATTGATAAATCATTAGCCAGACTCATCAAGAAAAAAAGGGAAAAGACTCAAATCAGTAAAATTAGAAATGAAAAAGTAGAAGTAACAATTGACTCTGCAGAAATACAAAGGATCATGAGAGATTACTACAAGCAACTATATCCAATAAATGGACAACCTGGAAGAAATGGACAAATTCTTAGAAAAGCACAACATCTTGAGACTGAACCAGGAAGAAATCGAAAATATAAACAGATGATCACAAGCACTGAAGTTCAAACTGTGATTAAAAATATTCCAACAAACGATAGCTCAGGGCCAGAAGACTTCACAGGCAAATTCTATCAAATATTTAGAGAAGAGATAACACCTATCCTTCTCAAACGCTTCCAAAATATAGCAGAAGGAGGAACACTCCCAAACTCATTCTACGATGTCACCATCACCCTGATACCAACACCAGACAAAGATTCCACAAAGAAAGAAAACTACAGGCCAATATCACTGATGAAAATAAATGCAAAAATCCTCAACAAAATGCTAGTAAACAGAATCCAACAGCACATTAAAAGGATCATACACCATGATCAAGTGGGGTTTATCTGAGGAATGCAAGGATTATTTAATATATGCAAATCAATCAATGGGATACATCATATTAACAAATTGAAGAATAAAAACCATATGATCATCTCAATAGATGCAGAAAAAGCTTTTGACAAAATTCAACACCCATTTATGGTAAAAACCCTCCAGAAGGTAGACATAGAGGGAACTTACGTCAACATAATAAAGGCCATATATGAGAAACCCACAGCCAACACCATCCTCAATGGTGAAAAACTGAAATTATTTCCACTAAGGTCAGGAACAAGACAAAGCTGCCAACTCTCACCACTATTATTCAACATTGTTTTGGAACATTAAGCCACAGCAATCAGAGAAGAAAAAGAACTAAAACAAATCCAAATCGGAAAAGAAGAAGTAACACTGTCACTGCAGATCACCTGATACTACACATAGAGAATCCTAAAGATGCTACCAGAAAACTACTAGAGCTAATCAATAAATTTGGTAAAGCTTCTGTTTACAAAATGAATGCACAGAAATCTCTTGCATTCCTGTACAATAATGATGAAATATCTTAAAGAGAAGTTAAGAAAATACTCCAATTTACCATTGCAACAGAAAGAATAAAATACCTAGGAACAAACCTACCTAGGGAGACAGAAAATTATAAGTCACTGATATTGATATTGAGCTGCATGAGCTGCTTGTAAATTTTGGAGATTAATCTTTTGTCAGTGGCTTCATTTGCAAATATTTTCTCCGATTCTTTGGGCTGTCTTTTCATCTTGCTTATGGTTTCCTTTGCTGTGCAAAAGCTTTTAAGTTTCATTAGAAAATTACACAGAAAACTATGCAGAAAATTATGTCACTGATGAAAGAAATTAAAGATGATACAAACAGATGGAGAGATATACCATATTCTTAGATTGGAAGAATCAACATTGTGAAAATGACTATAGTACCCAAAGTAATCTGCATATTCAATGAAATCTCTGTCAAACTACCATTGGCATTTTTTACAGAACTAGAACAAAAATTTCACAATTTGTATGGAAACACAAAGACCCCAAATAGCCAAACCAAACTTGGGAGAGAAAAATGGAGCTGGAGGAATCAGGCTTCTGGACTTCAGACTATAGTACAAAGGTATAGTAATCAAGACAGTATGGCACTGACACAAAAACAGAAATACACATCAGTGGAATAGGATAAAAAGCCCAGAGATAAACCCAAGCACATATGGTCACCTTATTTTTGATAAAAGTGGCAAGAATATACAATTGAGAAAAGACAACCTCTTCAATAAGTGGTGCTGGGAAAACTGGACAGCTGCATTTAAAAGAATGAAATCAGAACACTCCCTAACACCATACACAAAAATAAACTCAAAATGATTTAAAGACCTAAATGTAAGACCAGACACTATAAAATTCTTACAGGAAAACATAGGCAGAACACTCTGACATAAATCACAGCAAAATCCTTTTTGACACACCTACTAGAGTAATGGAAATAAAAACAAAATTAAACGAATGGGACCTAATGACACTTAAAAGCTTTTGCACAGCAAAGGAAACCGACCAAAAGACAACTTTCAGAATGGGAGAAAACACTTGCAAATGAAGCAACTGACAAAGGATTATTCTCCATAATTTACAAGCAGCTCATGCAGCTCAATATCAAAAAACAAAACAACCCAATCCAAAAATGGGCAGAATACCTAAATAGCCATTTCTCCAAAGAACATGTACAAATTCCCAAGAAGAACATGAAAGGATGATCAACATCACTAAACATTAGAGAATTGCAAATCAAAACTCCAATAAGGAATCACCTCACACCGGGCACAATGGCCTTCATCAAAAAATCTACAAACAATAAATGTTGGAGAGGGTGTGGAGAAAAGGGAACCCTCTTGCACTGTTGGTGGTCAAGCCACTATGGAGGACAGTATGGAGGCTCCAGAAAAATCTAAAAATAGAACTACCATATGACCCAGCAATCCCACTACTGGGCATATACCCTGAGAAAACCATAATTCAAAAAGAATTATGTACCACAATATTCATTGATGCTCTATTTACAATAGCCAGGACATAGAAGCAACCTACGTGTCCATCAACAGATGAATGGATCAAGAAGATGTGGCACATATATACAATGGAATATTACTCAGCCATAAAAAGAAACAAAACTGATTCATTTGTAGTGAGGTGGAGGGACCTAGAATCTGTGGTACAGAGTGAAGTAAGTCAGAAAGAGAAAACTAAATACCATATGCTAACACATATATATGGAATCTAAAAAAAAGAAAAAAAAAAAAGAAAGGTTCTTATGAACCAGTGACAGGACAGGTATAAAGACACTGAGGTAGAGAATTACTTGAGGACAAAGGGAGGGTTGGGGAAATGTAAGGTGGGCTGAAGTGAGAGAGTGGCATGGACTCATATATACTACTAAATGTAAATAGATAGCTAGTGCGAAGCAGCCGCATTGCACAGGGAGATCAGCTTGGTGCTTTGTGACCACCTAGAGGGGTGGGATAGGGAGTGTGGGAGGGAGACGCAAGAGGGAGGCGATATGGGGATATATGTATATGTATAGCTGATTCCCATTGTTATAAAGCAGAAACTAACACACCCTTTTAAAGCAATTATGCTTCAATAAAGATGTTTTTAAAAATCTACTAATATTGTGTTCCCATCAGTTTCTCCTTTTGTATCTGTATATGTTTTATTTATTTAGGTGCAGCTATATTGGGTGCATAAATGTTAATGAGAGTAATATCCTTTTCTTGTATTGATCCTTTTCTTAATTATATGGTGTTCTTCTTTGTCTTTCTTTATCACCTTTGTTTTAATGTCTATTTTGTCTGATATGAGTATTGCTACCCCCACTTTACTGTAGTTTCCATTTGCATGAAATATCTTTTCCATCCCCACTCTTTCAATCTGTTTATGTCCTTCACCTTAAAGTGGGTCTCTTGTAGGCAGTATACTGTATGTTCTTGTTTTATTATCCAGTCTGGCACTCAAAGTTTTTTGATTGGAGAGTTTATTTCATTGACTTCTAAAATAATTATTGACATGAATGTATTTATTGCCATTTTAAACCTTGTTTTCCAGTTGATTTTGTATTTTTTCTGCATTTCTTTCTTCTTTTTTGTTTTTCCTTTTGTGGTTGATGGTTTTCTTTTGTATTATGCTTGAGTTTTTTTCATTGTTTTTTGTGAGTCTATTGTATGTTTCTACATTTATGTTTTGATTTGTGTTCACCCTAGTTTTGAACTATGTTAACCCATGAAATTATTTACTCACTTTAGATTGATAGCCATGTAAGCTCAAACATATTCTCAAAGATGTATATTTTCTTACTGCCCCCACATTTCCTGATTTTGATATTCTATTTTACATCTTCATGTTTATCCTTTTGCTGCTCATTTTGGTTATCATCACTTTCAAAAATATTTTTTTGATTTTTTAAAATCTGTATGCTGCCTTATTTATGTGATCTTCAATCCTTTCACGTATTTGCCTTTCCTATTGTGACATTCCCTTTCCTAGAGATTCTTAACTCTTTTCTATTTAGAGAAGACTTTTCAATATTTCTTTGGGATAAGTTTATTATTGCTGTATTCTTTTAATTTTTCTTGTCTTTGAAATTCTTTATCTATTCTTCTATTCTAAATGATAATCTTGTTATGTGGAATATCCTCGGTTGGAGACTTTTCCCTTTTGTGACTTGACTATATATTGCCACTCCTTTCTGGCCTGCATAGTTTCTCTAGGGAAATCAGCTGATAGCCTCATGAGGGTTCTCTTTTAACTGACTCTTTGTTTTTCTCTTGCTGCCTTTAGAATTTTCTCTTTAACATTTGCCATTTTAATTATGATATGTCTTGTGTGGGTCTGTTTTGGTTCATCTTGTTTAGGACCATCTGTGTTTCCTGTACCTGAATACCTGTTTCCTTCTTTAGGTTTGGGAAGTCTTCCTCAGTGTGTGCTGGCCATTTTCCCCGTGATAGGGAGTGTGTTTGACATTGCAGTGACCAGAGCCTGTACTGGATGTTGGGTGGAGCCTCCTGTTTGCTCTGTGGTTGTCACAACCCTGTCAGGGGCAGGGTCTGCTCCCAAGTTGTTGGAGTAGAAACCACCAGATCCAGTTCTAAGCTGCCCTGTGTGGTAAGTGGTACTGGGGTACTTCCTCTGGGAAAGGACCCACTGCATATTCCTCTCCAGGAGCTCTCCACGGGAATGTGTGACTCTGTGACACTGCCTGCCACCTGGTGTGTGTGCCCAGAAAATCAGACGTGTCTCTACTGCAAGAACATTGATAATCATCTTATGCATTCATCCCTGCCTGCCTTCAGAGTGTGCACACTCACAAACACAAGCCCCCCAAATCCATGGAAGCTATGCCCTGTGATGAGCACACTGGCAATGAGGTTTCTATGGTGGGCCCAATCATACCCTACCCCTTGATAATGGGGTGTATGTACCCATGCTCTTTCCAACACACAACCCCAATTTTGGCCTGGATCACACTCCAGGCCTTTCATCCTGTCTCTGCACAGCCAAACCAAGTACTCTCCCTAAGTTTGTCTGTTGAAGCCCAAGTTTCAGCACCCAGCCACTGCACATACAAGTAGGTGGGTGTACATTTCAGGCTGGGAAGTGCAGCAATGTGGCAGCTATCAGCACCAATTCTTCTCTAGCTTGCTTGGTAGAAAGCCAGCCCATGCACACTGCTCTCAGGCAAATTCCACACCTCTGCAGCTCACTATTTGTCCTGGTGGACGTTCCAACTATTGAAGCAGGTTCCCAGGGTGAGGGAATCTTTCCTCTTTCATGGCTCCCTCCCAAGGGAGCAGGTCCTATCTCGAGTCCCTTTTATTATTTAGTCCTGCCCAGTTATGTGGGGCTCTTTCTTGTAGATTTAGTTACATGAGATATTCTGCTTGCTTTCAGTTGGTATTCTGTGAGAATTGTTCCAGATACAGATGTGTTTTTGATATATTTGTAAGGAAAGGTGAGCTCCATGTGCTCCTACTCCACCATCTTGATCTTCCCTCCTATGGTCTTCACTTAATATCAGGGAAAGATGAAACAAGAGATTCAACATAGAAAGTAACATACAATAAAAAATTTTTGGCAGTCTGATGCACCTGGATCGTGACTCATTCTCACCATATCCCTGAGAGGGTTGCTTTCCTGCCTAACTGCAAGATACCAATCCACCTGGCTCCCAGAACTCCGCAGTGAGTTAGCAGTAGCTCTCTCTTCCATGTCTTCTGGGCATGCCTTCAAACTTGAAGTACCAGTTCAAGACAGTAGCAATAAGACACTTGGAGAAATAGATGTCCCATCTTCTTTCATCCCAAGTACGCTTTACAGATTTTTTTTTGTCCCAGGCTTTGTCTCTTCCTAAAGTAATTGACACTTCCTGCAGGAAAATTCCATCATCTCACCAACTACCTGTAAAAGTGGTGCCTTATATGGTTTCAAAGAAAAATCATATAAGAATTACCACAATTAAACATTTTCACAGGGTACATAAAGTGCAGTAAAGTGTATTAAAGAATTTACCTGTAACCATGACTGGAAAATATTGTGGACACCCAGTTAATTTTTATTTTATTTTTGAACTAAGATATAATTACTATGCCATAAAATCCACTCTTGTAAAGTGTATAATTCAATATTTTTTTATTATATTCAAATTATTGCTTATCACTGCTATATAATTCCAGAGCATTTTCTTTATCCCCAACAGAAACTCCATCACATTAACAGTCACTCTCTATTCCCCTCTCTCTGCAAACCCTGGCAACCCTCAGTCTACTTTCTGTCTCCATAGATTTATGTTATTATCCTGCACATTTTGTGAAAATGGATGTTAGAGAAGTTTGTCAAGAGATGTGACTACTGGGCTTCCCTGGTGGCACAGTGGTTGAGAGTCCACCTGCCGATGCAGAGGACAAGGGTTCATGCCCCGGTCCAGGAATATCCCACATGCCACAGAGCGGCTGGGCCCGTGAGCCATGGCCGCTAAGCCTGTGCGTCCAGAGCCTGTGCTCTGCAACGGGAGAGTCCACAACAGTGAGAGGCCCGCGTACCGCAAAAAAAAAGAAAAAAAAAGATGTGATGACTGACTGAACATTGAGATGTATCTGGGCATCAGGGATCCACCCTCCTCTGTCCTTAGAATATGTGTTCTTCTTGCCTTCCTCATGCTAGAAGGTAGCTCAAGAACACAGCCTTGAGATACTAATGTGTTGTTGAGACCATCTGGACAGTATACATGACTGAGTCCAGTTGAGAATGGTATTGTGTAAACTTTAAAAAAAATTGAAGTATAGTTGACTTACAATATTTACAATATTATATTTGTTTTGGGTGTACAACATAGTATTTTGATATTTTTATAAAATTATACTCTGTAAAGAGTTATTATAAAATATTGACTATATGCTTTGTACTGTACCTTAAAATCTTGTAACTTATTTATTTTATACCTAGCAGTGTGTATCTCTTAATCATCTTTACCTATTTTGCTCCTCCCCTAACTCTCTCCCCTCGGATACCTACTAGTTTGTTCTCTAATCTGTGAGTCTGGTTCTGTTTTGTTATATTGTTTCATTTTTCAATTTCCATATATAAGTGAAAACAACAGTACTTGTCTTTCTATGTCTGACTTATTTCTCTAAGCTTACTACCCTCCAATTATATCCATGTTGTTGCAAATTGAAAAATTTATTCTTTTTTTAAGTCTGAATAATATTGCATTGAATAGTGGTATATATATATTCTTTATCCATTCATCTGTTAATGGACACTTAGGTTGCTTCCATATATTGGCTATTGTAAACAATGCTGCTATGAACATTGGGCTGAATATATATTTTTAAACTACTGTCTTTTATCTTTTTGTATAAATACCTAGTAGTGGAATTGCTGGATCATAGTTTTAGCTTTTTGAGGAAACTCCATGCTGTTTTCTATAGTGACTGCACCAATATACACTTCCACCAACAGTGTACAAGGGTTCCCTTTTCCCCACATCCTTGCTAACATTTGTTATTTGTAGATTTTTTTATGATATCCATTCTCACAGGTATGAGGTGATACCACTCATTGTGGTTTTGATTTGCATTTCTCTGATATTCAGCTTCTTATGTCCTGTTAAGCCATCCATATATTTTTTTTGAAAAAATGTCTGTTCAGATCTTCTGCCCATTTTTAAAAAATGAGTATTTTGTGTTTTTGATATTGAGTTTTATGAACTATTTACATATTTTGTATATTAACCCCTTGTGAGTCATATCATTTGGAAATATTTTATTCCATTCAGTAGGTTGTTTTTTTCATTTTGTCGAGATTTCTTTTGCTGTGCAAAAGCTTTTAAGTTTAATTAGGTCCCCCCCTTTTTCTTTGGCTTTTTTTCCTTAAGAGACAATCCAAAACATTATTGCTACAATGTATGTCAAAAAGTGTCCTCTTCTAGGAGTTTTATGATACCAGGTATTACATTTAGATCTTTAATCCATTTTGAGTTAATTTTTGTATACAGTGTGAGGAAATGTTCTAATCGCATTCTTTTACACGTAGGTTCCCAGTTTTTTCAGTACCAATTGTTGAAGAGACTGTCTTTTCTCCATTGTGTATTCTTACCTCTGTCACAGATTAATTGACTCTCTATTCTATTCCATTTATTTATGTGTCTGTTTCTTGCCAGTACCATGCTGTTTCTATTACTCAAGCTTTGTACTGTATTCTGAAGCCAGGGAGCGTCATACGTCCAGCTTTGTTTTTTTTCCTCAAGATTGGTTTGGCAATTCAGTCTTTTGTGGTTCCATATGAGTTTTGGGATTATTTGCTCTAGTTGTGTGAAAAATGTCATGGGTACTTTGATAGAGATTGCATTAAATAGGTAGATTGCTTTGGCTAGTGTGGCCATTTTAACAATATTAATTCTTCCAATGCAATAATGCAGGGTATATTTTTATTTCTTTGAATTATCTTCAATTTCCTTCATCAATATTTTATAGTTTTTCAGAGGATAGGTCTTTCATCTTCTTCATTAAGTTTATTCCTAGGTATTTCATTCTTTTACATGTGATTTTGAATGTTTTGCTTTCTCTTTCGATTTCATTATTAGTGTATAGAAAAACAACAAATTTCTCTATATTAATCTTGTGCCCACAACTTTACCAAATTCATTTATTAGTTCTAATCAGGGTTTTTTGTAGATTTTAGGGTTTTCTATATATAGTATCATGAAATTGTGACAGTTTTACTTCTTCCATTTCAGTTTGGATGCCTTTTATGTCTTTTCTTGTCTTAATACTCAGTCTAGGACTTTCAATACTTAGAGAAAAGGTCTTCAACTTTTCACCATTTTTTATGATGGTATCTGTCTGTTTGTCATAAATGCCCTTTATTATGTTGAGGTATGTTCCCACTATCAGAATTTCAATAGGAATTTTTATCATGAATGGAATTTGAATTTTGTCAAATGGTTTTTCAGTGTCTATTGAGATAATTTCAATCTTTTAAAATTTATTTAGACTTGTTTTCTGGGCTAGCTTGTGTTCTATCTTGGAGAAATTTTCATGTGCAGTTAAAAAGAATGTGTATTGTGCTGTTTTTGAATGACTTGTCCTATACATGTCTATTAAACCCATCTGGAGTAATGTGCAATGTAAGGCCACTGATTCTTATTTTTTTCCCTGTCTGGATCATATATCCATTGATGTAACTAGTAGATTAAAATTCCTATTATTATTGTCTTACTGTCAATTTCTTTCTTTATGCTTATTAATTTTTAAAATTTATTTAGGTGTTCCTATATCAGGCCACATATATTTAAGAATGTTATAATACCATTCTTTGTATTTTGTTATAGATTTTTTAAAAATTCCCTTTTCTATGATATGAGTTTTGTTACCCAAGCTTCTTTTTATTTCCATTTGTATGAAATATAAACACACACACAAATATAAATATATACATTCAAAAATATTAAAACTCTATATCTTTTATACTCCCCAACTTTTTTCATTTTGGCATCATATTTTACAAATTGACATTTATCCCTTAACTGTTTATTATAGGTATAGTTATTTTAACAATTTTTGTTTTTTAACCTTTGTACTAGATTACTTAACTGGTTGATGTAGTGACTTTACTATATGTTTACCTTTTCCAGTGAGATATTTTTCCTTTGAATATTTTCTTATATCTTTTTATAGCCTTTTCTTTTTCACTTAAAGAAGACCTTTTAACGTTTCTTGTAAGGCTGGATTAGTGGTGATTCACTCTTTTAATTTTTGCTTCTTGGGAAACTCTTTATCCCTCCACCAATTCTGAATGATTAACTTGATGTGTGGAATATCCTTGGTTATAGGATTTTCATTTCAGCACTTTAAAATATATCATGATTCTCCCTTGGGCCAACCATGTTTCTGCTAAAAAATCAGCTGATAGCCTTATAGAGATTCCCTTTTGTATAATCCTTTTCTTTTCTTTTTGTCTCTTGCTGCCTTTAAAATGATCTCTTTAACCATTTACTCTTTAACTTTTGCCATTTAAATATTATGTGTTGCTGTGGATCTCTTTGATTTCATCTTGATTTGGACTCTGTGATTCCTGGACCTGGATATCTGTTTCCTTCTTCAGTTTAGTGAAGTTTTCAGCTACAATTTCATTAAACATGTTTTCTGCCCCCTTATCTCTCTTCTTGATGGGAACCCTATAATACAAATGTTAGTATGCTAGATTTTGTTTTAGAGGCATCTTAAATTATCCTCATTAAAAACATTTTTTTCCTTCTGTTTGGATTGATTTCCACTATTCTGTCTTCCACATAGCATATACTTTCTTCTATATCTCCTAATGTTCTGTTAATCTTTAGCAATGTATTTTTTATTTCATTATTTTGTTCTTCAATTCTACTTCTAGGACAAAAGGTCCTAATTTTTTGTTTTATGGTGGAGGAACCATGCCACATGGCTTGTGGAATTTTAGTTCCCCAACCAGGGATTGAACTGGGTCCTCAGCAGTGAGAACACAGAGTCCTAATCACTGGATGACCAGGGAATTCCCTATTCTTCAGTTCTGATTTGTTCTTTTTTATATTTTTGAGTTCTTTATTGAAATTTTCACTGTGTTCCTCTATTATTTTCATGTGTTTAGTGAGCATTTTTATAACTATTGCTTTGAATTCTTCATCAGGTAAATTATTTATCTCCATTTAATTAGGGGTTTTTTTCCTGGGGTTTTATCTTATTTTTTCATTTGGAACAGATTCCTCTTTCTTCATTTTTTATGGTTTTCCAGTCTTCATTATTTATTTTCCCCACGTTTGATCATAACTGGTTATCCAAGAGCTAAGGAATGATTCTTAACTCTCTGGGAAAGAATTATTTTCAGGGCAAGATTACAACTTTCTTCTCTTTTCCTAAGAAGTATGTTCTTCCTTCAGTAGGTAATTCTACATGACTTCTGATCAGAGAAGAAATTATAGATGAAAATATTTACTGAAGGTCAGATTTTCATGTGGTGAAAACCTATCCCCAGTAGAGCCTTAAAAGTATCTTCCATTCTTGATGGTAGTTGGATTCTGATATTTTATTAGCATTTGGCAAAGATAGATGCTGGCAAAATGTTGTTTAAAAGTCTGGCTTAATTTGGAGGATCCTTATCATAAGTCCAGGAGTAATTCATTCTATGATCTGGGAGAAGTCCAGTGTGTCTTGATTTCTCTAGTATAATTAGATATTGAAATTTCAATCCTTCATGGAGAAACTGGACACTGTTTGTTAAATTATCTATTATTGTAGTTTTATCAATAAATACTTTTTATAGCTATAAGTTTGTCACTATTTTCTTTTTTAATTTTTATTTTATATTGGAATATAGTTGATTAAAAATGTTGGTTAGTTTCAGGTATACAGCAATGTGAGTCAGTTATACATATACATGTTTCTATTCTTTTTCAAATTATTTTCCCATTTAGGTTATTACAGTGTATTGAGCAGTGTCTGTGCTGTACAGTAGGTCCTTGCTGCTTATTTATTTTAAATATAGCAGTGTGTACATGCCAATCCCAGACTCCCAGTCAATCCCTCCTCACCACCCTTCACCCCTGGTAACCATAAGTTCATTCTCTAAGTCTGTGGGTCTATTTCTGTTTTATAAATAAGTTCATTTGTATAATTTTTTTCGATTCTTCACATAAGCAATATCCTATGATATTTGTCTTTCTCTGTCTGACTTACTTCACTTAGAATGAAAATCTCCAGGTCCATTGATGTTGCTGCAAATGGCATTATTTCATTCTTTTTAATGGCTGAGTAGTATTCCAGTGTGTATATATATATATATATATATATATATATATATATATATATATATGTGTATATATATATATATATACCACATATTCTTTATCCATTCCTCTGTCAATGGACATTTAAGTTGCTTCCATTTCTTGGCTATTGTAAACAGCACTGCATTGAACATTGATGTGCATGTATTCTCCAGATATATACCCAGGAATTGGATTGCTGGATCATATGGTAGCTCTATTTTTAGTTTCTTAAGGAACCTCCATACTGTTCTCCATAGTGGTTGTACCAATTTACATTCCCATCAACAGTGTAGGAATGTTCACTTCTCTCCACACCTTCTCCAGCATTTATTGTTTGTAGACTTTTTGATTATGGCCATTCTCTTTGTAGTTCTGATTTACATCTCTAGTAATTAGCAGTGTTGAGCATCTTTTCATGTGTTTCTTGGCCATCTGCATGTATTCTTTGGAGAAATGTCTATTTAGGTCTTCTGCCCATTTTTGGATTGGCTTCTTTGTTCTTTTTTGATACTGAGCTTCATGAGTTGTTTGTAAATATTGGAGATTAGTCCCTTGTCAGTCACATTGATTGCAAATATTTTCTCTCATTCTGTGGGCTGTCTTTTCATTTTGTTTATGGTTTACTCTGCCATGAAGAAGTTTTTGAGTTTAATTTGGTCCCATTTTTTAATTTTCATTTCCATTGCTCTAGATGGATTGAAAAAGATATTGCTGTGATTTATGTCAGTGTTCCTCCTATGTTTCCTCTAAGGGTTTTACAGTATCTGATCTTACATTTCTGCTTTAATTTCTCTTTTTGATCTTTCATTGTTACTGTATAGAAATGCCACAGATTTCTGTGTATTTATTTTATATCTTGCAAAATTAACCAGTTCATGAGATTTAGTAGTTTTCTGATCTTACATTTAGGTCTTTAATCCATTTTGCATTTATTTTTATTTACGGTGTTAAAGCATGTTCTAATTTCATTTTTTTTTTTAACATGTAGCTGTCCAGTTTTCCCAGCACCACTTTTGAAAAGACTGTCTTTTCTCCTTTGTGTATTGTTGCCTCCTTTGTTGTAGATTAATTAACCATAAGTGCGAAGGTTTATTTCTGAGCTTTCTATGCTGTTCCATTGATCTATATGTCTGTTTTTATGTCAGTACCATACTATTTTGATGACTGTTACTTTGTAGTATAGTCTGAGATCAGGGGACCTGATTCCTCCAGCTCCATTTTTCTTTCTCAAGATTGCTTTGGCTATTTGTGGTCTTTTGTGTCTCCATACAGATTTTAAGATTTTTTTGTTCTAATTCTGTGAAAAATGCCATTGGTAATTTGATAGGGATTGCATTGAATCTGTAGTTTAACTTTGGTAGTGTAGACATTTTGATAATATTGATCCTTCCAATCCAAGAACATGGTATATTTTTCCATCTGTTTGTGTCATCTTTAATTTTTATCATCAGTGTCTTATAGTTTTTGGAGTACAGTTCTTTTGCATCCTTAGGTTGGTTTATTTCTAAGCATTATATATATATTTTTTCAAATCAAACAAATAGAATGGGATACCTGTTTTATAAGACATTTTAATTAATTAACTAGGTTGCGCTGGGCCTTAGTTGTGGCTTGAAGCCTCCTTAGTTGTGATACATGAACTCTTAGTTATGTGGGATCTAGTTCCCTGACCAGCAATCGAATCCAGTCTCCTGAATTGGGAGCTTGGAGTCTTAACAACAGCACTACCAGGGAAGTCACACTAAGTATTTTATTCTTTTTGATGCAATGGTAAATGGGATTTCTGCCTTAATTTCTCTTTCTGATCTTTCATTTTTACTGTATAGAAATGACACAGATTTCTGTGTATTTACTGTATATCTTGTAAATTTACCAATTGATGAGATTTAGTAGTTTTCTGGTAGCTTCTTTAGGATTTTCTGTATAGTATCATGTCATCTGCAAACAGTGACAGTTTTAGTTCTTTTCCAATTTTGATTCACTTTAACACATTTTCTTCTCTGATATCTGTGTCTAGGACTTCCAAAACCATGCTGAATAAAACTGGAGAGAGTAGGCATACTTGTCTTGTTCCTGATCTTATAGGAAACATTTAAAGCTTTTAACCTTTGAGTATGATGTTAGCTGTAGGTTTGTCATTTACAGCCTTTATTATGTGGAGGTATGTTCCCAATAGGCCCACTTTCTGGAGAGTTTTCATCATAAATTTGTGTTGAATTTTGTCAAAAGCTTTCTCTGCATCTATTGACATGTTCATATGGTTTTTATTCTTCAATATGTTGATGTGGTGTATCACACTGATTGATTTGTTGATATTGAAAAATCCTTGCATCCCTTGGGTAAATCTCACTTGATCATAGTGTATGATCCTTTTAATGTATTGTTGGATTCAGTTTCCTAGTATTTTCTTAAGCAGTTTTTGTGTCAATATTCATCAGTGATATTGGCCTGTAATTTCCTTTTTTGTGATATCTTTGGTTTTGGTATCAGGGTGATGGTGGCTTCATAGAATGAGATTAGGAGTTTTCTTTCCTCCAAAGTTTTTTGGAAAAGTTTCAGGATAGCTTATCTCTTCCCTCAGTGTTTGATAGAATTTTTCTGTGAAGCCGTCTGGTCCTGGACTTTTATTTGTTGGGAGTCTTGTTAATCACAGTTTCAATTTCATTTCTTGGGAGATTGTACCTTTCTAAGAACTTGTCCATTTCTTCCAGGTTGTCCATTTTATTGGCATATAGTTGCTTGTAGTAGTGTCTTATGATTTTTTGTATTTCTGTGGCGTCCATTGTAACTTCTCCTTTTTCATTTCTAATTTTACTGATTTGAGGTCTCTCCCTCTTTTTCTTCGAGTCTAGCTATTGTTTTATCACTTTTGTTCATCTTCTCAAAGAACCAGCTTTTCGTTTCATTGATTTTTTTCTATTTTTTCTTCATCTCTGTTTCATTTATTTCTGCTCTGATCTTTATTATTACTTTCCTTCTACTCTCTTTGGGTTTTGTTTGTTCTTCTTTCTCTATTGCTTGGGGTGTAAGGTTAGGTATTTATGTGAGATTTTTCTTGTTTCCTGAGATAAGACTGTATTGCTATAAACTTCCCTCTTAGAACTCCTATTTCTGCATCCCATAGGTATTGCGTCATAGTGCTTTTATTTTCATTTGTCTCTAGGTATGTTTTGATTACTTCTTTGGTTTCTTCAGTGGCCCATTTGTTGTTTAGTAACTTATTGTTTTGCTTCCACGTGTTTGCATTTTTTACTTTTTTCCCCCTGTGTTTTATTTCTAATCTCATAGCATTGTGGTTGGAAAAGAGGTTTGATATGATATCAGTTTTCTTAAACTAGTCCAGCCTTGATTTCTGATACAAGATGTTTTCTATCCTGGAGAATGTTTCATGTGCACTTGAGAAGAATGTGTATTCTGCTGCTTTTGGATGGAAGGCTCTATAAATATTATGTCTATTTGTTTTAATGTCATTTAAAGCATATGTTTTCTTATTGATTTTCTGTCTGGATGATCTGTCCATTGTTGAAAGTGGGGTGTTAAAGTCACCTCCTATTATGTGTTACTGTTGATTTCTCCTTTTATGTTTCTTGGTATTTGCCTTATTTATTGATGTGATCCTATGTTGGGTGTATATATTTTTACAATCGTTATACCTTCTTCTTGGATTGATCCCTTGATCATTATTCAGTTTCCTTCTTTGTCCCTTTAACATTCTTTATTTTAAAGGTTATTTTGTCTGATATGATTATTGTTAATCCAGCTTTCTTTCTACTTCCATTTGCATGGAGTATCTTTTCCCATCCCCTCACTTTCAGTCTGTATGTGTCCCTAGATCTGAAGTGAGTCTCTTGTAGAGAGCATATATATGGGTCTTGTTTTTGTATCAACTCTGCCAGTCTATGCCTTTGATTGGAGCATTTACATTTAAGGTAATTATCGATATGTGTTTTTTTAAAAATATCTTTATTGGAGTATAATTGCTTTACAATGGTGTGTTAGGTTCTGCTTTATAACAAAGTGAATTAGCTATACACATATTCCCATATCTCCTCCCTATTGCATCTCCCTCCCACCCTCCTTATCCCACCCCTCTAGGTGGTCACGAAGCACTGAGCTGATCTCCCTGTGCTATGCAGCTGCTTCCCACTAACTATATATTTTACATTTGTTGGTATATATAAGTCCATGCCACTCTCTCACTTCATCCTAGCTTACACTTCCCCCTCCCTGTGTCCTCAAGTCCATTCTCTATGTCTGCATCTTTATTCCTGTCCTGCCCCTAGCTTCTTCAGAACCTTTTTGTTTTGGATTCCATATATATGTGTTAGCATACAGTATTTATTTTTCTCTTTCTGACTTACTTCACTCTGTATGACAAACTCTAGGTCCATCCACCTCACTACAAATAACTCAGTTTCATTTCTTTTTATGGCTGAGTAATATTCCATTTTATATATGTGCCACATCTTTATCCATTCATCTGTGGATGGACACTTAGTTTGCTTCCATGTCCTGACTATTGTAAATAGAGCTGCAATGAACATTGTGGTACATGACTCTTTTTGAATTATGGTTTTCTCAGGGTATATGCCCAGTAGTGGGATGGCTGGTTCATATGATAGTACTATTTTTAGTTTTTTTTAAGGAACCTCCATACTGTTCTCCATAATGGCTGTATCAGTACATTCCCACCAACAGTGCAAGAGTGTTCTATTTTCTCCACACCCTCTCCAGCATTTATTGTTTATAGATTTTTTGATGGTGTCCATTCTGACTGGTGTGAGTTGATACTTCATTGTAGTTTTGATTTGCATTTCTCTAATGATTAGTGATGTTGAGCATTCTTTCATGTGTTTGTTGGCAATCTGTATATCTTCTTTGGAGAAATGTCTATTTAGGTCTTCTGCCCATTTTTGGATTGGGTTGTTTGTTTTTCTGATATTGAGCCTCATGAGCTGCTTGTAAATTTTGGAGATTAATCCTTTGTCAGTTACTTCATTTGCAGATATTTTCTCCCATTCTGAGGGGATATGTGTGTTCTTATTGCCATTTGTTTAATTATTTCTGATTTGTTTTTGTAGGTGTTTTTTCTTCCCTTCCCCTTTTTTATCTCTTCTCTTGTGATTTGTGACTTAGTGTTGTGTTTAGATTCCTTTTTCTTTTCGTGTGTTTATGTATTGCATATTTTTGTTTTTTGATTACTGAGAGTTTTTGATGTAGCAGTCTATATATAAACAAGATTGTTTTAAGTTTCTTGTTTTTTAATTACCAATACATTTCCAATAACCTACATTTCTGCTCTCCTCTTCTCATAGTTGCTGGTTTTGATATCATATTTTTGTGCAAATGATTTCTTACCTTTACTGTATGTTTGCCCTTATTGGTGAGCTTTCCCATTTGTAATTTTTTTATTTTAGTTTTGGCCTTTCTTTCTTGCATAGAGAAATTCCTTTAGGATTTGTTGCAAAACTGCTCTGGTTGTGCTGAATTCTTTTAGCTTTTGCTTGTCTGCAAAGCTTTTGATTTCTCTGTTGAATATGAATGATAGCCTTGCTGGTTAGAGTATTCTTGTTTGTGGCTTCTTTCATTTCATAACTAAATATATCATGCCACTCCCTTCTAGTCTATAGAGTTTCTCCTGAGAAATCAGCTGATCACCTTATGGGAGTACTATTGTATGTTATTTGTTGCTTTTCCCTTGTTGCTTCTAATATTTTTTCTTTGTCTTTAATTTTTGTCATTTTGATTACTATGTGTCTTGGTATGTTCCTTCCTGGGTTATCTTGCCTGGGACTCTCTGTGTTTCTTTGACTTGAGTGACTGTTTCCTATCTCATGTTAGGGAAGTTTTCAGCTATTATCTCTTCAAATACTTTCTCAGGTCCTTTCTCTGTCTCTTCTTTTTCTGAGACCCTTATATTCAGAATGTTGGTGCATTTAATGTTGTCCCAGATGTCTCTGAGACTGTCCTCATTTCTTTTTATTCTTTTTTCTTTATTCTGTTCTGCAGCAGTGATTTCCACCATCCTGTCCTTCTGGTCACTTATCTGTTCTTCTGCCTCAGTTATTCTGCTAATGATTTTTTCTAGTGTACTTTTCATTTCAGTCATTTTATTGTTCTTTAGTTCTTCTAGATCTTTGTTAAACATTTCTTGTATCTTCTTGATCTGTTCCTCCATTCTTTTTCCAAAACCTTGAATCATCTTTACTATCATTACTATCAATCTTTTACTGGTAGATTGCCTGTCTTCACTTCACTTTTTTGTTCTTGGCTTTTATTTTGTTCCATCTTCTGGGACATATTCCTCTGCCATCTCATTTTGTCTAAGTTTCTGTGATTGCAATTTCCATTTCTCAGACTGCAGGGTTATAGTACTTCTTGCTTCTGCTGTCTGCCACCTGGTGGATGAGGCTGTCTAAGAGGTCTGTGCAGGCTTCCTGGCAACAGGGAGTGGTTCTTGTCCACTAGTGGATGGAGTTGTGTCTTGTCCATCTGGTGCACAGGGCTGTGTCAGTGGGTGTGGTTTATTGGGCAACTGTGTATTCAGAAAGACTTTAAGCAGCCTATCTGCTGATGGGTGTGGCTGTGTACTTGACCTGCTTGTTCTTTGGCCTGAGGCATCCCAGAACTGGAGCTTACAGGCTATTTGGTGGGGTCAGGTCTTGGTAAGAAAATGGCAGACTCCAACAGGTCTCACACCAATAAGTAGTCCCCAGAACTGCCACCACCAGTGTCCTTGTCCCTCAGTTAGCCACAGCCACCACCACCCCTGCCTTCACTGGAGACCCTCCAATACTAGCAGGTAAATCTGGCCCTGTCTTTTATGAGTTCACCACTTTTTTCCCCCTGAGTCCTTGTGTGCACGAGAAACTGTGTCCACCCTCCAAGAGTGGAGTTTCTGTTTCCCCTAGTCCTGTAGAATTCCTGTGATCAAACCTCACTGGTCTTCAAAGCCAGATCTTCTGGAGGCTCCTCCTCCTGTTGCCAAACCCCCAGGCTGGGAAGCCTGACATGGGGCTCAGAACTTTCACTCTTGTGAGAAATCTTCTGTAGTATAATTATTTTCCAGTTTGTGGGTGACCCACCTGGTGTGTATGGGATTTGATTTTATTGCAGTTGTGCCACTCTTACTATCTCATTGTGGCTTCTTCTTTGCTTTTGGATATAAGATATCTTTTTGGTAGGTTCCAGGGTTTTTATGATCAATGGTTGTTTAGCAGTTAGTTGTGATTTAGTGTTTCCATAAGAAGAGGTGAGCTCAAGTCCTACTCTGCCATCTTGTCTCCTCCCTATATGTTTTTATTTTATCCTCTTTCTTCTTTTTTCTTTTAACTTTCTCTGTTTGTCTTTATGAAATTAGGTGAAAAAGTTACCTATCCTGGTCTTGAAATTATGTCCTTGAATGGGAACATCTCTATGCAGTCTGTGTGTGCTCAGTGATTTTGGTGGGGAAGCTGGATCAGAAATGAGCATGAACCTTATCTTTTCCTTGGGAAAAATGGCAGTCACCACTTTGGTTTGGTATAGGGATACAGCTGCTAGGGCTAGAGCCGGAGCTAGTTGCAACCTGGATTTCTCCCAGACTCAATGGCTACTGCTACCTGTTGAGTTGCAGGTCATGGGGCCCTGGTGTTGGAGCCACAGTCTGGAGTAACCTCATCTTTTCCGTGGTGTAATGGCAGTTACTACATTTGTTGGGGGTGTGGCTGGGGTCCAAGAAGCTGACCTATGATCTCTGGGATGTTCAGTTTTTCTCTGGAGTGATGGTGGTTTTCCTCTTGACCTGGCACAGAATTAGGACCCTTGGGTCTGGAGGCACAGTTCTGAATGAGCTCTGATTCTCCCTGGATGAATGGTGGTTGCTGTCTTGGCCAAAGGTGAGGCTGGGGGCTGGGAGATGGAGTGAAGCCCAATAAAAGCCCAAGGTGCAATGTTGTTAATGTCATTTGGGGGAGTAGGAGGGTTGGAGCTGGATTCTGGTGTGGGCTGGGGAGAGGGTGTGAGCTGAGGTGGTCCTGGCATGTCAGCAAGAGCACCAGGAAGTTTTCAGTTTGCTGTCTCTGCACTGGAACTTGAGGCAAGCAAGTCTTTGTGTGTTCTCCTCAAGAGTGGAGTTCTGGTTTTCTACAGCCCTCCAGTAAGTCTCACTGGTTTTCAAACCAGTCAACAGGGCTTGTCTTCCCAGTACCAGATCCCATGACTGGAGTGCTCAGTGTGGGGCTAGAAGCCCTTGCTCCTTAGGGAGGATCCTGAAGCTTGAGCTTGTAATATCCCCCTCTTCTTCTGGTTCTCCAAGTTGGGTGTGTGTCCTGATAAGTTTGCTTCTCATTCCCTCCTACCAGACTCTGTATGGTTCTTTCTTTATAACCTTTGTTTTAGAGAAGCCATTCTGCTAGTATTCAGGTTGGTCTCAGAGAGAGTTGTTCTATATGTAATTGTAGTTTTGATGTATTTGTGGTGGGAGGTGAGCTCAGGGTTTTTCTACTTCACCATCTTAATCCTGCTCCTCTCTGTAGTTTAAACTTTTTAAGTGTCTGGAGGATGCATACAGAGATTCACTTGTCTTGAGACTGCGCATGACAAGCCTCTTATTAAACCTACCACCTGCCAAAATGGAGTGGCCTGCTTTTATCTTTGGTCTCTCCTTTTCCTCTGTGTATGGCGGCCAGTTTCAGATTTCACCTAAGAAGTTCCTGAGGTTGCAAACCAACAGTGGAATCACATAATATGTGTCCTTTTGATTCTGGCTTCTTTCACGTAGCATAATATTGTAAATTTTTATCCATGGTGTAGCTTGTTTCAGTGGCTTTTAATGGCTGAACAACAGTCCATTGTATGGAGCTACATTTGTTTATCTATTTTCTAAAATCCATTCAACTGATGGACATTTCAGTTGTTTATACTTGTTTGCTATTATGAATAATGTTATGAAAATTCATACCCATTTTTGTGTGTATATTTTTAAAATTCTCATAGATATATATCTATACTTATTAGTAAAATTTCTGCATCACATGCTAACTTTATGTTTAACTTTTTGAAGAAATACCAAACTGTTTCCCAACAATTTGGCTGTACCATTTTACATTACTACCAGCAGTGTATGGGGGTTCCAATTTATCCACATTCTTTCCATCACATGTTATTGTTCATCTTTTTCTGATTACAGGCATCCTACTCTGTGTAAGGGGTATCTCATTGTGGTTTTGAATTACATTTCCAGTTGGGAATGGGATGTTGAACTTGTTTTTATGTGCTTATTGGCCACTTTTATATCTTCTTTGGAGAAATGTCTATTCAGATCATTTGCCAATTTTTTAATTGGGTTATTTTTCTTTAAATTGTTGAGTTGTAATAATTTTTTATATATTATGATTACTAGACCCTTATGAGATATATGATTTGCAAATGTTTTTCTCATTCTATGGATTGTCTTTTCATTTCCATTTTTTTTTCTGAGAGAGTCCTTTGAAGAAGAGAAGGTCTTGATTTGGGTAAAGTTCCTTTTCTCTATTTTTTCCCCAGTTGCTTGTGCTTTAGGTGTCATATCTAAACATAACAAAACAAAATTGCCTAATCCTGGGTCATAAAGATTTACATTTGTGTTTTCTTCATAAGTTTTTAATGGAGAAGGAGTGGTTTCTTGGACAAGGAAAATGCAGAGGAAATTTCCAAACAGGAGGAACTGCAGGTGAAAAGTCATAGAGTTGTGAGAGGTTTTAGTGATTTTCATAAGACAGAGGTAACTGAGGTGTAGCATACAATTTTCTGATGTAGTGTTTAATTTTTTTTATAAATTTGCATTTTTACTTTCTACCAGGACACTGTGTATGTTTTATTTTATAATGTGCCTTCAGATGTCTAGATGGAATGCTTTTTCTGAACAGAAATTGTTACTACACATTACCTTAATGTTGCCTGCATACTGGTTAGTTCTACAACATATGTTTCCAATAATAATGAAGAAGAAAAAAAACCTAGTGGGAGAGTTTATTTTTATCTTATATCAAGAATTTCATCGAGAAAGATAACAACATACATAGAATCTGTGCTGAAAGTCTTAGCTGAGTGAACAACAGTGAAAAGAAACATTGTTTTTCTTTTTTTGGCCTGCTCCCTCAAATTCACTGTTAAAAAAACAGGAGTACTCTAGAGTAGTGGTCATTAAACCTGGCTGCACAATAGAAACTCCTGGAGACATTTTCAAAAATACAGATCCTTAGGCCCCATTCCAGACCTAGTGAGTCAGAATGTCATTTAAAAAAAAAAAACATATCCAGTGATTCTCAAACTCAGCCAGCTTTGGAGACCAGTGTTCTAGTGGGATTTGCCTTATCTGCAGTGGTCCAACTGTGTTGATTGCTTCAAGCCAAATTGGTTAATACAAATAAGAATTAATATTATTTTCTAGAAAAATACTATACTGTATCAGAAATATTTCCTTCATCAATTAACAAATGTACAGGAAAAGGGAATTTGGAGAGTTAATGAAGCAGATGTATTTCATTTAATTTATTGGAAAGAGGAAAAGCCATGATCACAATATTGTCTACAGAAATCAGCCTAAGAGGAGCAGAATATATCACCTCAAAATATGCCACTTTGGAATATTGATTATTTTCAATTAAAATTACTTTAAGAAACAGCAGGTACAAAGGTACTCTGATCTTCCTTTGTCTCCTTGAAAGTAGGAAATAAATCTTCCATGTGAAACTACCCTTCCTGTATCAGGAGGATAAAAGGTATCCTTATCACCATATCTAGAGAATTCAGGGCCAAGAAGGCTATATAAGCAAATATTGTTACTTTTCAATAATTTGCTACCCCAAGCCCAAATCCCTTTGTTTTGCCAATTCTTCACAAATTTGCTAAAAGGTGTAAAACTACCTGCTTTTGTCACTTATTGGAGTCATATTTCTATGGGATCATGTATATATAAAATTAAATTTGTTTTTCTACTATTAATGTCTTATGTCAGTTTAATTAATAGACCAGCCAAAGAAACTAGACAGGTAGAAAGGTTTCTTTTTCCCCTACAATGGTGGTTACATTTAATGATGACAACTCAATAATAAAATCAGCCATAACACTGAGACTTTCTATAAAATTACCAAAACATACATTTGT
Organism: Pseudorca crassidens; assembly: GCF_039906515.1. Lineage (NCBI taxonomy): Eukaryota > Metazoa > Chordata > Mammalia > Artiodactyla > Delphinidae > Pseudorca > Pseudorca crassidens. The sequence goes on along the minus strand of NC_090309.1, from coordinate 24,700,067 downwards.
TTTGACTATAAGAATATTGCCATTTTATTGAATAGGCTGAAATCAGTGGAAGAATAATCAGGAATCAATTTTATTTTTCTCTCATCACTGCTTTGAGGCAGTCTCTGATAAATTTCCCTTCTCTGCCATTGAACAAAAACTCTGGCAAAAGTCTTAGTTTTTCAGTCACTCTTATGAACATGAAAAAGTCCAGTTCTCATTCATTTCAAAGCTTCTCTTTTCCCAGCTTGGCCTAACTTCTGACCTGGGGTATTGGGTTGGTAGTAGGGAAATAAGGAGGAAAGTTTGTTTAGTTTTACCCTTAACTACTAAGTTGCTCCTAGCTTCTCCAAGTTGATCCTAAGTGTGGGGTTCAGGAAATTTTAAATAAATTAGTATATATTTTGGATTTTTCAGCCATTTATTATGATATTCTAAAAAAAAAACTATAAAGAAAATTCAAACACCTATGTGTCAACTACCCAGTTTAAGAAATATAACATTACCAATATAGATTCATAAGCCTTTATTTGAAACTCTTGGGGTAAGATGTTTTTTTAAAATTTAGACTATTTCAAAATTTGAGAAAGCTAATACTTTGTGCCATATATTATATAACACTGTCAGTGAGGTCTGTGGCCATATCCCTAGTTGAATACAGTAGTATTTTTACACCTTAATGTACAGTTATTTAGCCTAAATAAGATAACTTTAGATTATAAATTCTCATGTCAGATCAGGTTTTTATTTTACTTTTTCTCCAAATTGTTTTAGGATATTTTTCACAAGACAAATGTTATTGGAATCTGGAAATTGCTTTCTCTTATCATGTCCAGTGTCCGAATGCAGCCTCTTTAGTTTTTGTTTATTTTGTTTTTCTCCCCCCAGTTTTATTGAAGTATAATTGCTGCATAACACTGTATTCATTTCAGGTGTACAATGTAATGATTTGATATATGAATATATTGTGAAATGATCACCACACTAAGTTTAGCTAATATCCATCAACTCACATAGTTACCATTTTTTCCATGAGATAAGAAGGTTTAAAAACTACTCTCTTAGCAACTTTCAAATATAAAATACAGCACCATTAGCTATAGGCACCATGCTGTATATTACATTCTTAGAACTTATTTATCTTATAACTGGAAATTTGAATCTTTTGCCACATTCACCCATTTCCCTCACCCCTACCTCCTGCCTCTGGTAATTAAAAATCTACTCTATTTATACAAGTTCTGTATTTTTTTAGATTCCACATATGACACCATACAGTATTTGTTTTTCTCTGTCTGACATATTTCACTTTGCATAATGCCATCATGTCTCTTTAATGGGACATATTTGTGGGGAGTTCTTTGGATAACCTCCACAAGGAACTTCTAAATACATTCTTCTATTTCAGGGAAAATGGATCATTTGTCCTCATGCACCTACACCTCTTTACTCCTGGTCAGATTCATTCTAGATACATAATGTGGTTTTATTATTTCTAAAGATTTCCAGTGGTTAAAATGTCAGTGTTATTCTTCAGCTAATATAGGTAGTGGCTTATTTACTCACTGACATTAATTGAATCTGACAAGTCAGGTGTTTCTTGTTTGGATGACCATCTAAATTTAAAATTATCCACATAACAGTTAAAATATTACTTTTTCTCATATAATTTTTATATCAGATTTATTGAAGTATAGTTCATATGCAGTAAAATTTATCCTTTAAAAATGTATAGGTCTATGATAAAAACTCTTCAGAAGTTGGACATAGAGGGAACATATCACAACATAATACAGGCCATATATGACAAAAACACAGCTAACATAATACTCAATGGTGAAAAGCTGAAAGCATTTCCTCTAAGATCAGGAACAAGACAAGTATGCCCACTCTTGCCACTTTTATTCAATATAGTTTTAGAATTTCTAGCCATGGCAATCAGAGAAGAAAAAGAAATAAAAGGAATCCAAATTGGAAAAGAAGTAAAGCTGTCCCTGTTTGCAGATTACCTGATGCAAAATCCTAAATATGCTACCAGAAAACTACTCGAGCTCGTCAATGAATTTGGTAAAGTTGCTGGATGCAAAATTAATATAGTGCATTTCTACATATTAACAATGAACAATCAGAAAGAGAAATTAAAGAAACAATCTGATTTACCACCTCATCAAAAAGGATAAAATATCTAGAAATAAACCTACCTAAGGAAGCAAAAGACCTGTACTCTGAAAACTATGACACTGAAGGAAGAAATTGAAGACAACACAAACAGATGGAAAGATATACCATGTTCTTGGATTGGAAGAATCAATATTGTTAAAATGACCATACTACACAAGGCAATCTACAGATTCAATGCAATCCCTATCAAATTACCAATGGCATTTTTCACAGAACTAGAGCAAAAAATCTTAAAATTTGTATGGAGACACAAAAGACCCCAAATAGCCAAAACAATCTTGAGAAAGAATGGAACTGGAAGAAAAAGGTTCCCTGACTTCAGACTATACTACAAAGTTACAGTCATCAAAATAGTATGGTACTGGCACAAAAACAGACATATAGATCAATGGAAAAGGAAAAAAGAAGCCAGAAATAAGCCCACACATTTATGGTCAATTAATCTACAAAGAAAGAGGTAAAAATATACAATGGAAAAAAGAGTCTTTTCAATAAGTGTTGTTGGGAAAACTGGACAGCTACATGTAAAAGAATGAAATTAGAACATTCTCTAACACCATATACACAAATAAACTCAAAATGGATCAAAGACCTAAATGTAAAACTGGGTACTATGTTTCCTCCTAGAGGAACTGTTTCCTCCTAGAGGAAAATATAGGCAGAACACTCTTTGACAAAAATTGCAATAATATTTTTTTGGATCCATCTCCTAGAGTGATGGAAATAAAAACAAAAATAAACTAACTAGACTTAATTAAACTTAAAAGCTTTTGCAGTACAAAATAAATTATAAACAAAATAAAAAGACAACGACTGGGATAAAATATTTGTAAATGATATTACAAACAAGGCATTAATTTCCAAAATATACAAACAGCTCACACAACTTACTATAAAACAAACAAACAAACAAAACAAATAAAAAAAAATAGCCAGAAGACTTAAATAGACATTTCCCCAAAGAAGACATACAGATGGACAACATGCACATGAAAGGGTGCTCAATATCACTATTAGAGAAATGTGAATCAAAACTAGAATGAGCCATCACCTCACACCAGTCAGAATGGCCATGATTAAAAAGTCTACAAACAATAAATTCTGGAGAGGGTGTGTAGAAAAGGGAACCTTCCTACACTGTTGGTGGGAATGTAAATTTGTGCTGCCATTATGTAGAACATTATGTAGGTTCCTTAAAATACAAAAAATATAGTTACCATATGATCCTGCAATCCCATGCTTTTTCCAGAGAAAACCATAATTTGAAAATTTACATACACCCCAGTGACTTTCCTGGTGGTGCAGTGGTTAAGAATCTTCTGGCTAATGCAGGGGACAGGGGTTCAGGCCTTGGTATGATAAGATCCCACATGTCACAGAACAACTAAGCCTGTGAGCCACAACTACTGAGCCTGCATGCCACAACTACTGAAGCCTGCATGCCTAGATCCCATGCTCCACAACAAGAGAAGCCACTGCAATGAGAAGTCCACACACCACAATGAAGAGTAGCCCCCGCTCACTGCAACTAGAGAAAGCCTGCACCCAACAATGAAAACCCAATGCAGCCAAAATAAATAAATAAATAAATAAATAGAAAAGATACATGTGCTCCAATGCTGATAGCAGCACAATTTACAATAGCCAAGACATGGAAGCAACCTAAGTATTCTTTGACAGATGAATGGATAAATAAGTGGTATATATATATATATATATATATATATATATATATATATATATATATATATATAATGAAATACTACTCAGCTGTATAAAAGAATGAAATAATGCCATTTGCAGCAACATTGATGGACCTAGAGATTATTATATTAAGTGAAGTAAGCCAGACAAAGACAAATATCATTTCACTTACATGGGAATCTCAAAAAAAATATATGAATGAACTTATTTACAAAACAAATAGATTCACAGGTATAGAAAACAAACTTACAGTTACTAAAGGGGATAGCAAGGAGTTTGGGATTAGCTTATACACACTACTGTATATAAAATATGTAAACAACAAGGACCTACTGTATAGCACAGGGAATTATACTTAATATCTAAATAACCTATAAAGGAAAAGAATTTGAAAAAGTGTACATATATATATATATATATATATATGAAACTGAATCACTTTGCTGCACACTTGAAACTAACACAACATTGTAAATTAACTATACTTCAATAAAAAATGAGAAAAAATATATAATTCTTGGCAAATGAATATTCTATAACCACCACCACAATCAAGAAATATAAATGTCCATTACCTTAAAAAGTTTCTTCATATCCATGAAGAGTCAATCCCACACGTTTAGGCTTTGTCAAACACTGATTTTATTTCTGTTCCTACAGTTTTGTCTTTTTTATAATATTATACACTAGATTTCTTTCTTGTTATGTTTTGGAAAACTACATTAGCACAAAACTACATCAATCCCTAGTTCTATTCTATTCTACTCTATTCTATTCTATTCTATTCTATTCTATTCTATTCTATTCTATTCTACTCTACTCTACCCTACCCTACCCTACTCGACTCTACTCGACTCTACTCTATTCTATTCTATTCTATTCTATTCTATTCTATTCTATTCTATTCTATTCTATTCTAGTTTGGCCAAGGATCAATGACGTGGCTCTGGAAATAGGCATACAGCTTCAATAGACCGGTTGAGAATAAGAATGGAATTATATACAGCAGATTATTGTTTTTCATCAGGTTTGGAAAATTCTAAATCATTCTCATTTCACATATTGCTTCTTGCCCATTTTCTCTCTTTTCCTTTCTTAGACTCCAATTCTACACATTAGGCCTTTTCAACATGTTCCATATATTATGATTTTTTTTCTGTATTTTTCTCTCTGTACTTTAGCTTGGTGATTATGTACATATTATATACATAATTGAGAAAATAGCTATATATAAATTGCTTTTTCTCATTTATGTATCCTTTCATCTTGTCCTCTGGCAGTTCTTATTTGCTGTCATACCCATCTATTAAGTAATCAATTTCATTTTCTACTTTAGAAGTTTAATTTTCAATTTAAATTCTTGATATTGTCACTTTTCTCCATTATTGAACATATTAATCACAGTTACTTTTAAATCCTTGGCTTTTATGCCAAAAATTCTCATTCATTAATCTATTTCTATTATATGTTTCTTTCTTTCTGTCCTTGTAATTTTTGGATGATTGTCAAACACTGTATATGAAAAATAGTGGAGGCTCCAAATGATATCTTTCTCCAGAGAAGTTCACCTTTTCTGCTCATAGGCAGATAGAGAGGGGATGTTGTATGCCTCCTCTTTGTTAGGTTCTGACCTTTGATTTTTATCCCCTCAGATTAGTGAAGTGACTTCTAAAAAATTTCTCTGCTGTTTAACAACTTTTTTTTTAGTCTTTTTCCCTGTTCATTTTAAGAATTCTGCTAATTTTGGAAGAGAAAACCAAGTGTCAGTTTGGCTGCTCAGAGATTACTTTTTCATCAAGATCTTGGTCTGTGAAGTCTTAACTGACTTGTCATCTATGACTCTAAATTGTTCTTCAGTTCTGTGGAATTGACAAAAGTTCTGAAAGATTCTGTGCCTTGTAACCACAGCTCTATTCTTAAATTCTCCTCTTTTTTCTTTTTTTTTTCTACCAGGAATCTGCAAAAATCTAAAATAAGGTGAAAGTGTGGGAAGTCACTTACAATGTATGTCCCCACACTGTATGGTACCACTTTCTTTGTAATTTTGGCTTTTTATGGTCTGATTGTCTCAACAGTTCTCTGATAGCTTCAAAAAATTTATTTCTTATTTTTAAACAATTTAGAATTTTATCTGGTTTTTCTCAACAGGAACATAGTTTTCCTCAAGGAACTCCATCTCAGCCAGAAGCAGAAATCAATACAATGATTTCTTTAAAATTTTTCTATTTACCAGCAAGAGTTTGGAATTTGGGTGAGAGTAACAGGGAAATTGTTAGGTTGAGTTTAGACTATATAAAGAAATTCAAGGGGAACCTTCAAGATGGCAGAGGAGTAAGTTGCAAAACTACAACGATCAAAAGACTATGGTACTGGACGAGGGGAAGATGGCGGAAGAGTAAGACGTGGAGATCACCTTCCTCCCCACAAATACATCAAAAAATACATCTACATGTTGAAAAACTCCTACAGAACACCTACTGGACACTGGCAGAAGGTCTCAGACTTCCCAAAAGGAAATAAAATCCCCACATACCTGGGTAGGGCAAAAGAAAAAAGAAATAAACAGAGACAAAAGAATAAGGATGGGACCTGCACCTCTTGGAGGGAGCTGTGAAGGAGGAAATGTTTCCACACACTATGAAGCCACTCCACTGGTGGAGTCGGGGGGTGGGTGAGGGGGAAAGTTTCACAGCCATGGAGGAGAGAGCAGCAATAGGGAGACAGAGGGCAAAGTGGAGAGATTCCCACACAGAAGTTTGTTGCCAACCAGAACTCGCCAACCTGAGAGGCTTGTATGCTCATCCACTGGGGAGAGTGGGGACTGGGAACTGAGGCTTGGGCTTCAGAGATCAGATCCCAGGGACAGAACTGGGGTTAGCTGTGTGAACACAGCCTGAAGGGGGCTAGTGAACCACAGCTAGCTGGAAGGGAGTCTGGGAAAAAATCGGGACCTGCCTAAGAGGCAAGAGACCATTGTTTTGGGGCACGTGAGAAGAGGAGATTCCTTCCCTGTCTGCCCACAGAAGGCAGAGCACCACCTAAATGAGCTCCAGAGATGGGCTTGAGCCACAGCTATCAGCTCAGACACCAGAGGCTGATATGAAATGCTACATACAGGCATGAAACGCTAACACTGTTGCTGCAGGAACCAAGAATCCTATGTGTAAGTATGGGTCACTATCCACACACCACCCACCCCCTCCAGGAGCCTGTGAAGCCTGCTAATGCCAGGGTCCCATGATCCAGGGACGATTTCCCCAGGAGAACACACAGTGCAGCTCAGTCTGTTGCAAAGTCACACCAACCTCTCTGCCACGGCTGGCTTACCCCGTATTCCAGTTATAACTACCATAGCCCTCCCTCCCCATGGCATGAGTGAGCAAGGACTCCCTAATAAGCCGCTGCTTTAACCCCCTCCTCTCTGGGAGTGGAAAAGATGCCTGAGGGTGACCTAAAAGCAGAGGTGGGGCAAAAACCAAAGCTGAATCAGAAGATGTGTGAATAAAAAAGAGAAAGGGAAATTTCTCTGTGCAGCCACAGGAGCAGTAGATTAAATCCCCACAATCAATTTGATGTACCCTGCATCTGTGGAATATCAGAATAGAAAATGAATCATCCCCAAAATAAGGCAGTGGACTTTGGGAGTAACTGTAGACTGGGGGGTTTGCTGTCTGTGACTGACTTGTTTCTGATTTTTATGTTTATCTTACTATAGATTTTAGTGCTTGTTATCATTGGTGGATTTGTTTATTGGTTTGGTTGCTCTCTTTATTATTATTACTTTTTATTTTAATAAATTATTTTTTATTTCAATAACTTAATTAAAAATTTTAAAATTATTATTATTAACTTTTCCTCCTTTTCTTTCTGAGCTGTGCGGCTGACAAGGTCTTGGTGCTTCACCCTGGTGTCAGGCCTGACCCTCTGAGGTGGGAGAGCTGAGTTTAGGACACTGGACCACCAGAGACTTCCTGGCCCAATGTAAAATTAATCAGCAAGAGCTCTCCCAGAGATCTCCATCTCAGTACTAAGACCCAGCTCCACCCAACAGCCAGCAAGCTCCAGTGCTGGATGCCAATGCCAAACAACTGGCAAGAGAGGAACACAACCTCGCTCATTAGCAGAGAGACTGCCTAAAATCATACTAATTTCACAGACACCCCAAAACACACCAGTGGATGTGGCCCTGCCCAGCAGAAAGACAAGATCTAGCCCCATAAAGGAGAACATAGGCACTAGTTCCCTCCCACAGGAGGCAACACAAGCCACTGAACCAACCTTATACACTGGGAGTAGACCCCAAAAACAATGGGAACTGTGAACCTGCAGCCTGCAAAAGGAGACCCCAAACACAGTAAGTTAAGTAAAATGAGAAGACAGAGGAATATGCAGCAAATGAAGTACAATGGTAAAAACCCACCACGCCAAACAAATGAAGAGGAAATAGGCAGTCTACTTGAAAAAGAATTCAGGGTAATGATAGTAAAGATGATCCAAAATCTTGGAAATAGAATAGAGAAAATAGAGGAAATATTTAACAAGGACCTACAAGAGCTAACCAGCATACAAACACTGATGAACAACACAATAAATGAAATTTAAAATTCTTTAGAATGAATCAATAGCAGAATAACTGAGGGAGAATAATGGATAAGTGACCTGGAACTTAAAATAGTGGAAATAACTACTGAAGAGCAGAATAAAGAAAAAAAAAAAGAAAATATTCAGAGGTCTCAGAAACCTCTGGGACAACATTAAATACACCAACATTGGAATTATAGGGTTACCAGAAGAAGAAGAGAAAAAGAAAGGGTCTAAGAAAGTTGAAAAGTTGAAAACTTCATTAACATGGGAAAAGAAAGAGTCAATAAAGTCCAGGAAGCACAGAGAGTCCCATACAGGATAAATCCAAGGAGAAACACACCAAGACACATATTAAACTACCAAAAATTAAACACAAGGAAAAAATATTAAAAGCAGAAAGGGAAAAACAATAAAAAACCTACAAGGGAATCCCCATATGGTTAACAGCTGATCTTTTAGCAGAAACTCTGCAAGCCAGAAGGGAGTGGCAGGACATATTTAAAGTGATGAAAAGGAAAACCCTACAACCAAGATTACTCTACCCATCAAGGATCTCATTCAGATTTGAAGGAGAAATTAAAACCTTTACAGACAAGTGAAAGTTAAGAGAATTCAGCACCACAAAACCAGCATTATAACAAATGCTAAAGGAACATCTCTAGGCAGGAAACACAAGAAAAGGAAATGACATACAAAAACAAAAACATAACAATTAAGAAAATAGTAATAAGAACATACATATGGATAATTACCTTAAAGGTAAATGGATTAAATGCTCCAACCAAAAGACACTGACTGGCTGAATAGATACAAAAACAAGACCGGTATATACACTGTCTACAAGAGAAGCACTTCAGACCTAGGGACACATACAGACTGAAAGTGAAGGGATGGAAAAGATATTCCATGTGAATGAAAATCAAAAGAAAGATAGCATAGCAATTCTTATTTCAGAAAAAATAGATTTTAAAATAAAGACTGTCACAAGAGACAAAGAAGGACACTACATAATGATCAAGGGAGCAACCCAAGAATAACATAGAACAATTGTAAATACTTATGCACCCAACATAGGAGCAATTCAATACATAAGGCAAATGCTAAGAGATATAATAGGGGAAATCAACAGTAACACAATCATAGTAGGGGATATTAACACCCTACTTTCACCAATGGACAGATCATCCAAAATGAAAATAAATAAGGAAACACAAGCTTTAAATGATACATTAAACATGAGGGACTTAATTGATATTTAAAGGATATTCCATCCAAAACAACAGAATACACTTTCTTCTCAAGGCCCATGGAACATTCTCCAGGATTGATCATATCTTGTGTTACGAATCAAGCCTTGGTAAATTTAAGAAAATTGAAAAGGTATCAAGTTTCTTTTCCGACCACATCGCTATGAGACAAGATATCAATAACAGGAAAAAAAAAACTGTAAAAAATACAAACACATGAAGGATACACAATACGCTAATAAATAGCCAAGAGATCATTAAAGAAATCAAGGAGGAAATAAAAAAACATACCTAGAAACAAATGACCATGAAAACAGGACGACCCAAATCCTATGGGATGCAGCAAAAGAAGTTCTAAGAGGGAAGTTTATAGCAATAAAATCCTACCTCAAGAAAGAAGAAAAATCTCAAATAAAGAACCTAACCTTATACCTAAAACAATTAGAGAGAGAAGAAGAAAAAAACCCAAAGTTAGAAGAATGAAAGAAATCATAAAGATCAGATCAGAAAATAAATGGAATAAAAACTAAAACACAACAGCAAAAATCAATAAAGCTAAAATCTGCTTCTTTGAGAAAAGAAACAAAATTGATAAACCATTAGCCAGACTCATGAAGAAAAAAAAGGGAAAAGACTCAAATCAATAAAATTAGAAATGAAAATGTAGAAGTAACAATGGACACTGCAGAAATACAAAAGATCATGAGAGATTACCACAAGCAAATATATGCCAATAACATGGACAACCTGGAAAAAATGCACAAATTATTAGAAAAACACAACGTCCTGAGACTGAACCAGGAACAAATAGAAAACATAAACAGACCAATCAGAAGCACTGAAATTGAAACACTGAGAAAAATCTTCCAGCAAACAAAAGCCCAGGACCAGATGGCTTCACAGGTGAATTCTATCAAACATTTAGAGAAGAGCTAACACCTATCCTTCTCAAACTCTTCCATAATATAGCAGAGGGAGGAACATTCACAAACTCATTCTACGAGGCCACAATCACCCTGATACCAAAACCAGGCAAAGATGTCACGAAGAAAGAAAACTATAGACCAATATCACTGATGAACGTAGATGCAAAAATCCTCAAGAAACTACCAGCAAACAGAATCCAACAGCACATTAAAAGGATCATACACCGTGATCAAGTGGGGTTTATCCAAGAAATGCAAGGATTCTTCAATATACACAAGTCAATCAATGTGATAAACTATATTAATAAATTGAAGGAGAAAAACCATATGATCGTCTCAATAGATGCAGACAAAGCTTTTGACAAAATTCAACACACATTTATGATAAAATAAACTCCAGAAAGTAGGCATAGAGGGAACTTACTTCAACATAATAAAGGCCATATCTGACAAATGCACAGTTAGCATCATTCTTGATGGTGAAACCTGAAAGCATTTCCTCTAAGATCCAGAACAAGACAAAGTTATCCACTCTCACCACTATTGTTCTACATAGTTTTGGAAGTTTTAGCCACAACAATCAGAGAATAAAAAGAAATAAATGGATTCCAAATCAGAAAAGAAGAATTAAAACTGTCACTGTTTTCATATGACATGATACTACATATAGAGAATCCTAAAGATGCTAACAGAAAGCTACTAGAGCTAATCAATGAATTTGGTAAAGTAGCAGGATACAAAATTAATGCACAGAAATCTCTTGCCTTCCTATACATTCCTTAATTTCTCTTTCACAGAAATTAAGGAAACACTCCCATTTACCATTGCAACAAATGAATAAAATACCTAGGAATAAGCCTACCTAAGGAGACAAAAGAACTGTATGCAGAAAACTATAAGACACTGATGAAAGAAATTAAAGGTCATACAAACAGATGGAGAGATATACCATGTTCTTGGATTGGAAGAATCAACATTGTGAAAACGCTTATACTACACAAAGCAATCTGCAGATTCAATGCAATCCCTATCAAACTACCAATGGCATCTTTCACAGAACTAGAACAAAATATTTCACAATTTGTATGGAAACACAAAAGACCTCGAATAGCCAAAGCAATCTTGATAAAGAAAAATGGAGCTGGAGGAATCATGCTCCCAGACATCAGACTATACTACAAAGTTACAGTAATCAAGACAGTATGGTACTGGCACAAGAACAGAATTATAGATCAATGGAAGAGGATAGAAATCCCAGAGATAAATCCATGCACATATGGTCACCTTATCTTTGAGAATGTAGGCAGGAATATACAACGGATAAAATACAGCCTCTTCAATAAGTGGTTCTAGGAAAACTGGACAGCTACATGTAAAAGAATGAAATTAGAACACTTCCTAACATCACACACAAAAATAAAGTCAAAATCTATTAAAAACCTACCTGTAAGGCCAAATGCTATAGAACTCCTAGAGGAAAACTTATGAAGAGCACTCTTTGACATAAATCACAGCAAGATTCTTTTTGACCCACCTCCTAGAATGGAAATAAAATAAAAACTAAACAAATGGAACCTATTGAAGCTTAAAAACATTTGCACAGCAAATGATAGCATAAACAAGATGAAAAGACAACACACAGAATGGGAGAAATATTTGCAAATGAAGCAACTGACAAAGGATTAATCTCCAAAATGTACAAGCAGCTTATGCTGTTCAATATCAAAAAAACAAACGACCTAATCCAAAAATGGGCAGAAGACCTAAATAGACATTTCTGCAAAGAAGATATACTGATTGCCAACAAGAACATGAAAGGATGATCAACATCACTAATCACTAGAGAAATGCAAATCAAAACTACAATGAGGTATCACCTCACATCGGTCAGAATGACCATCATCAAAAAATCTACAAACAGTAAATGCTGGAGTGGGTGTGGTGAAAAGGGAACCCTCTTGCACTGTTTGTGGGAATATAAATGGATACAGCCATTATAGAGAACAGTATGGAGGTTCATTAAAAAATTAAAAGTATAATTGCTACATGACCCAGCATTCCCACTACTGGGCATACACCCTGAGAAAACCATAATTCAAAAAGAGCCATGCACCCCAATGTTCATTGCAGGACTATTTACAGTAGCCAAGACATGGAAGTGTCCATCGACAGATGAATGGATAAAGATGTGGTACATATATACAATGGAATATTAGTCATAAAAAAGAATGAAATAATGCCATTTGCAGCAACATGGATAAACCTAGAGATTGTCATACTGAGTGAAGTAAGTCAGACAAAGACAAATATGATATGATATCGCTTAAGAGGGAACAGACTTGGCAGAAGATGAAAACTGAAGAGATGCTCAGTGATTTGCCCAGCAGAACTCAAGAAGACCTTGCATCCTGTAGAAAGTTTAGAGCTGAATACCTGCTGATTGACCATACTGTGATTATAGTGGTTTCATACCCACATAACAGCAAGTAGCTACTCATCACTTCCTGATTACTGCCTCAAGAGACACTACGGACTCAAGAACAGTGGTAATGGTGAAGAAAGGGAGATAGGGGTTAGACTAAAATCAGAACAGATGTGCATTGGTGAGTTCTCCCGCCTTCCTCTACTCATCTCTTCTCCTGCCCCTCCCTGAGTCTAGTCTCCAGAATGTACATAATCAGAGAAAAAACTGCTTTACTCCTTATACAGGAGAGTGGAAGATTATCCTTTGGAGAAACTAAATAGTCCCCGAGAAAGTGTCTGAGACTTCCTCAGTGAAAAATATGGAATGTTGCCTCATTCCATTATACTGACCCACCACTCAATTAGCATGCTCTTACCACAGAGCTCCCAATCAAGTTTTTATTGACTCAATTATGGATGAAGAGACAACTAAAGAATACCAGATGGTTGAGGAGTTCTTTTAACATTAAAGACAGAGAAAAAAACAGAAAAGCAAATAAATGGTAAAATGACCTTGGAGAAAATAAAAAGCAAATCAGAGAGTAGAAAAAAGATATGCTGCCCTCTCAAAATATAAAAGAGTCATTAATATGCTCAGGTAGATAGCAAAAAATATTATGTGATAAAACATTGCATTCATGAGCAAATGGAAGATGTTATATGAAAGGGACTTTTAGAACATAGCAGCTCTTAGAAATGTCAAATAGAGCAACCCCAACAATTTAATTGAACAGTTGAAAGATAAACCCTAGGGACTCTTTTAGAAATTAGAACACAATACAAAGGTGGAAAAGATAAAATTTGTGAATCAATGTATAAAGTCCAATATCAAAATAACAGTTTAAGAAGAGACAACTGAGAAAACAGAGAAATGGAAAACATCAAAGAAATAATATGGGTAAAATTCCCAGAGGTGAAGGATGTAAGTCTTTAGATAGTAAGGATCCATGTGTCCAGTGTAATGAATAAAAAAACTCACCATGCCATATCATCATGACATTTTAGAACATCAGTGGTAAAGAGCAAAATCTTAGGCTTATTCTGAAAAGGAAAAAAGAATAACATATAAATAAGTGGTAATCAGATGACACAGGAATTTTAAAAATATAACTGGATACTAGAAGTCTGTCGAATAAAGCCTTCATCTTTGAGTGAAAATTACTTTTAGTGCATGATTGTATACTCAGGCAACCTATCAATCCAGTCATAAAATATGAGAGTACTAAAAATTTTATTTCTCATGTACTCATTTTCAGAAGCTATTTAATTGTTCTTCAGTAAAGTGATGTGGATAAACAAGGCAGAGGAAGACAGAAGATAAGAAATAGGGCATTAATCAAGAGGAGTAATGAAGGAAGTTCCCAGATGACAGCTGTGCATCAGACCTACAAAGAAATGTCATGGGTCTGTATTTAAGCATTTGGGAAAATAATTGACAGATCATTGGGTATATTTTTTTAAATGTGAAAAAGCCAGAAAAAGCAATACAAAAACAATTATTGATACCAACAAAAATTGTATTAGAAAATATGCATAATCATAGACCATTCTGTCTCAACTATAAATAATATACAACCATGAACTATTTATTTAAAAACTAATTTTTCCATAATTATGTTGGGAGTTTAGGAGAAGGGAAAGGTGAAGGATTGTGTAAAGCATAATTCCCATAACTAGAAGTTTATAAATAATGTGTACATTTTATAAATCAAGAAACAATCGTATAAACAATTATATGGAAATGTGGAGATAAATAGCTCCCCCCAAAATTCTAAGAAAGTTGAAAGTAAGAAAAAGGACTGCTTTATTACATTAGAAGCATTTCAATAATTTTTTCCTAAATTTTAAATACATAATGCTTTATATGATAAAGATAAAACACTTAAAGAGGGAAATGAATAAAAAATGTTTTAGAGCATTGAAGAAGGTGAAAAACTTTCTAAATCATTTAACTAAGGAAACCTCTTACTTAAAAACTTAAGATGATTATACAAAACAGAAAAACTACACATCTCAGTTATAGATATAAAAGTCCTAAATAAAATATTAACAAATAAAATTTATAAAATGATAATAAACTGACAAGCTGAGTTTAGTCCAGGAAGCAAGGAAGGAATATGAAAAAGAAAGAAGTACACAGGCTCTTCTTAATAGACACTGGATAAATTTAAACACTATTGTTGATTAAATGGAAAATGTTGGTAATATCAGGAAAAGAATATTTCATTGACATGACAAGAATATCTGAAATAATCACTCAACATCATCCTCAACAATGATATGCTCAAAGAAGTACCTAAAATTAGACAAAGATAACTATAATAATCTCTATTGTTCTGGAAATTTTGAGCAAAACAATAAGGTACAGAAAGACCTAAATATTGGGAAGATAGTGAATTATTTTATCTGCAAGTGATATGTTTGTCTACCCAGAAAACACATGAATATAATTTGAAAAGCTATTAAAATTTCTAAGAGAGTTTATTAAGATGGTATGTTTTAAAATATACAAAAGTTAATCACTTTTTATACAGCAATAGCTAGTTAGGAAGTATAATGAATTTAAAATATCTTAATTACAGTAATAAATTTAAAATTTCTTAAGAATAAACTTAAAATAAGCACTTCCCTGGAGGTCCGGTGGTTAAGACTCTGCACCTCTACTGCAGGGGGCATGGGTTCAATCCCTGGTTGGGGAACTAAGATCCTGCAAAAAAATTAAAAAAAAGTCTTTAATAAAAAGAATAAACTTGAAATAAATATGGAGGAATTATTTAAAGGGATCTATCAAAATTTTCTAGAGAGTTGGGTCTGGTTGTATATGAAAGCAAAACCAAAATAAAATAACAGTACTTAAAACAACAGTTCTTAAAGGTTTTGACTTCAGTACCCTTTTGACAGATGTCATACAAGGATTCTGGAATAGATGAAGGTTTAGCATACTGTCTTACATTTCTAGGACTAGTGTAATAAATTACCACAAACTAGGTAGTTTAAAGCATCAGAAATTTATTCTCTCACAGTTCTGGAGGTCTGAAAACAGAAATCCAGGTGTCTGTAGGGCTGCATTCCCTCTGAAGGCTATAGGGGAGATTTCCTTATTTGCATCTCTGGCTTCTGGTAGCTCCAGATATTCTTTGACTTGTGGCCTCATCATTCCAATTTCTGCCTTCGTGGTCACATTTCCTTCTCATCCTTTGTCCTATGGATTTTCGACCCTCTTTTTTAGCTCCCATTATCAAATCAGCCAATTCCTTGAAATAAATCTTTAATATATATATATCAACATTACCTCTATTCTTTGGCTGAGCCCTGACTAATACATGCTTAATTCAAGATAATCTCCCCATTTCAAGATCCTATAAACCAGGAAGCAGGCCCTCACTGGACATCAGATCTTCCAGCACCTTATCTTGGACTTCCCAGCCTCCAGAACTGTGAGAAATAAAATGTTTGTTGTTTAAGCCACCCAGTTTATGATGTATTTGTAATAGCAGCCCAAACTGACTTATACAGACATCTGATAGGTATCTCATACTTACATGTCCAAACTGTACTTCTAACATCTCAACCCCTAAACTTGGTCTACTTGCAACTTTCTCCAGTTCAGTACATGGCAACTTCAGTTTTCACTGGGGTAAGGCCATTGTGACTAGATTCTGGTCAATGCATTGTAGGGTGAGGTGCATGGATACTACTCCCAGACCTGGCCCATAATAGACACCTTTCACTCTGCAACCCTCCACATTGTCTTCACTCATCTGTTGGCCAAATTGATGCCCAGGGTGCCTTTAGGAACAATGCATTGAGAACAGCAGATTTCAGTCTGGGACTCTGAATGCAACATGGAGCACCCCTAAGTACTGCTCTTTGGCCTTATGACTTTCACTGTGAGATTTTGGGATTTATCAGTGAAACTTTGCTTAACACTCTTTAGCATGGCACATTTCTATATTTTTTCACATGTAATATTAGAATTTAAGCAAAAACTATATTTATACTGCTAAGGTGTACCTTTCCTTATGGGGTATAATTCACAAATTAAAATTAAAAGAAAGTTAATCATTCATATCCTGGACATTATTCAAAATATTCATCTATCATACGCTCACGTGTTTTTATAGCACCACCTTGATATTTTTCTTTGAATGGACATCTCAATGCAAGTTTGAAATTGCCGGAGTTCAATATTTTGTTACTAATATTTAGTTACCAACCAAGTTGCATTACTATTCTCCTAAGAAGAAGGCTGCCCATCTGTTGGTCAAGTCCAGGGAAAGTATGGAGTCCAAGATCTTCCCTGAAGGGAGCATGGGATGAGGGTAAATTAGACTTTGTGCCTGTCCTTTCACTTTTTTAAACCCAAACACTTTGAAAGTGTCCCCCTTTGACCATTTATCCTCCTCAAATTTCTGTTTGTTTTCACCTACACATAAACATATAGGGTGTAGGAGGAAGGTAGGGGAGATGAGGGGGAAGGAAAGAGAGAACCACAATTTCTCAGGAAGGCCCTATCTTAACTCTTTGGTGCTTGTTCTGCTCTAAAGTACAATCCTTCAAGGCAGAGTGTATATGTAAAGGACAATTCTGCTTGATATTCCTAGGTAGCAAAGATTACTGGGACTTCTGGACTAGTTATAGGATATGTGTATAAAATTCATATTATCTCCTGTATCAGGTCTCTCTGCCAAACTTCTTTCAATTTTCACCTCCCTGGGTGACGGTCCAGCTGCCTGATTCTTAAAGCCACTTGATTTTGGCAGGAGTGAGTGACTCCTTCCCAACCCACTCCCCTTCCAAGAAATAAAAATAACACCACAGCGTTTGGGCTGTCACCAGTTCACCATACCCCAGGGAAGCTCCTGTCTGTGATGTTGTATTCATTTCGGAACAATGCATTGTACTTTGAATTTCCAAACAAAATGCACAGAGAAACACTTGATGAATAATAATGAAACCAGCATCATTAATTTTTGTATGTGGCAGTCTCAGTTACATTTTTTCTAAAGACTTCTTTGCTAATATTGGTTTAGGTTTCAAGACACGTTTCACCTCTAGTGAAATATAAAGGTCACTCAATGAACAAAAGGGAGATTGTGTGTTCTTGGTGATCACAGGTGAAGCTCGAAAGGCAAACTCTTTCAAAGAAAATGAAGTAGCAAGTGGAAAATGAAGGTGGTAGAATTTATCTATAGAGCAGCGCTCAGCATCAAGGGATGCTGGCCTTTTCTTCTAGATATAAACACAATAACACATAGAGAAAAGCCTATCAGATGAGAGTGACCCAGGTGCTATATAAACAGATTTTCCGACAGGCAGTTGGAGCCCCTTGGTAGTTTTAGTTTTTCCCACTCCCTGCTACTTTATCCTTTGTCAGATTCAATACAGCCTTCAAGGACACTGGAGGAGGACAAAAGCAAAATGTTGGGGGAAGGGAAAAGAGGAGAAGGAGAAAACAATTTCCTTTTCATAGCCTTTGTTACAGAATAAAAGCACACAATGTCTAAAAATCATTCACTCTCCATCAAACAGTGGCAACATGCTTGACACTGGTTTGCTGAGAGCTTATAGAGAAACCACGTTGATATTTTATTCACATAAGGGTTTTGAATTATATAAGACTTCTTTGAGATATGATCTAAATAGTCCAGCTTGGAGAAAAAAAAAACAAAAAACACCCAGTAACTCTTAAGTGTTCATATGAATCCCAAAGTGGAAAGAAAAGATGAAATGGTAAGCAGAAAAATATTTGCTTACTGTTAGCAGCATAACACACCTATGTCAAAAAGAAAATTAAAAATTTGCACTGTGAAAAGGACACAAAAATGTCCAAATTTCTCCCTTACTTTTAGGCTAAGGGAAGAAGGATCTAACTATAATAACCAAACAGAGCAGAATTCTAGAGATTCTGTTCTTCTGTAGAGGATATATTTTGAAATATTATTTTCTCATGGAAAATACACATATATGTTTTTAATTGAAAAATGCATATATTTATCACAGTAAAATTAGAAAATACAGATGAAAGAAAAAAAAATGCAGACACATATAGCTGTACTTCTCAGAGATAAGTATGGTTAAAATGTTCTATATTTTAAATATTTTATTCTATGTATATATATATATATATATATATATAAATACATATGCACAGATACCATAAAGTAAAAAGAATCATTCTATTTATGCTGTTTTGCAATCTGTTTATAAAATATATTCTAAACTCTTTTTTATGTAGTGTCTACTATATCAGTTTTAATGGTTGCATAATATTCTATCAAATGAATGGCCCGTAGTATATAAGAAATATTCTATTTTTGGATGTTTAGTTTGTTTCTAATTTTTTGTCACTTTTAATAATGTTGCAACAAATACTCTTATTTTTTTATGATAAATTTCTAGAATTGAATTACCTGGTGAAAAATCACATCTAATTGCTATTTACCTATGTATTCATAAGATTTTAAAATTTATCTTTGATACTTAAAGTTTTACAAAGTATATCTTTGTTATTTATATTATTCTCTTTTTTGGGAAATCCTAATGTATACACATATATACATGCATACATATGTTAATGTATGTGAAATCAGTAGAAGAAAAGTGATAAATACATAACAATATATTCATACTTATATACACACATGCACACTGGATAGTTATATATCCAGCGTTTATATCTCTGTCTCTATTTCTAACTCTATTTTTAATAGAGTAAAAACAATAAGAAAGACATATTGTGATAAAAATTGCATTTCAAGGATATATTGAAAAATCTTATGTATGTGTAAGCAAAAGAAAACAGGTCACCAGCAGTCAGATACCATTTTATTTACCCATAAAATTAACAAAAAATACTATCATTGAGGAGGTAGAGAAACAAGAATATGTGTGTGTATAGACACACACACGTGACTATGTAGACACATATGTGTGTATATGTATAGTTATATATCTATAACTCTATTCTTTTCTGAATATTTTATAATTTCTCCCATTGTTTTCATTATCTAAAATATCAAAATAGCACTTTTTTTCCAAATTCTCAGAGAATATTTTACACTTATCTTCTAATTTGTTAAGTAAATTCCCATAATATTTAATATTCTATTCACTAATGGAAATATTAAATTCTACATTTATGTTATTCATTTCCAAACAATCTTAATCAATACCCGACTTTCCTGACTCCATGACTGCTTGTTCTTGTTCCATAGATATAAAGTTCCTTAGAATGTGTATGAAAATATTAATTAAAAATTTTCCAAAATTTTCTCCTGTTTCTTGTAGCAGCTCTGGTTATAAGGAAACTATTCTAGTTCATAAAATTGATCCGGGCTTCCCTGGTGGCGCAGTGGTTGAGAATCCGCCTGCCGATGCAGGGGACACGGGTTCGTGCCCCGGTCCGGGAGGATCCCTCATGCCGCGGAGCGGCTGGGCCTGTGAGCCATGGCCGCTGAGCCTGCGCGTCCAGAGCCTGTGCTCCCCAACGGGAGAGACAACAACAGTGAGAGACCCGCGTACCAGAAAAAAATAAAAATTTGATCCTTTTGGTGTTGAATCTCATCATATATCCAGTAATTTTGTTTTCATTTTTGGCTTTTAGTTCACTTTTATCAACAATTGTTTGGGTTGTACTTTGAGTATTGCAGGTACAGATGAAAGGAGATGGGTAATTGCTTAGATGTAGCTCACTGATCCTTAGATCAGATGATCTGATTTGGAAGAGAAGAGAGGGTGACTGAACTGCAGATGGTAGTTGTGGTGACAGAGTGCATCACTTCTGTGTTAAATGATTACATTTTGGTGATTGTATGGCTGCCTGAAGTAAGTTAGCTGATGCAGGGCTCACAATTCTCTCATTGGAATGGCAGTCAGTGCTTTTTAGGAGTGAGTACCAGTGGTGCTTCTCTGTTACCTACCTCTGCTTTCTGGGTAAGTTGCAACCAGGAATAGGTATTAAGAATGGATCCTGACCTTATGCTGTTTTTAGTACCTGTAACTAACTTATTTGTGCTCATATGACTTAGGTTTCTAAAAAAAAAATACTTCTAATTTTGGAATATCTTTAAATTTACAAAAGTTGTAAAACTAGTAGTGAGTTCCTGTGTACTCTTCACTTAGCTTCCCTTAACGTTAACATTTTATATAATCAAGGTACATTTGTCACAGCCAAGAAATTGACACTGGTGTAATACTATTAACTAAACTACAGATTTTATTTGGATTTCATCGATTTTCTCACTTATGTCATTTTTCTGTTCCAGAATCCAATCTAGCATCTAATTAGATTCTGTTCCAGAACTAATCCTGCATTTAGATGTAATTGAGTTTGACCGTCTAGCAAAGGCGTCCAAATATTTTCTCCCTTTCAATCCCTTTTAGGAAGTCACTTGAGCTTGATTTCCAAGCAGATGTCTTCTCCTGAAGTGAATTGTTGTTTGAATATACCTTTCATCACTTTAGTCCCTGTTTATTTTTATAGACATTTTAAAGGTTTTTTGAGAATGTATAGGCCTTTCTTTAGTTTCCAAGGATAATACAGATTATTTGCCATTTTTCTCTGCTTCGATTTTTGGGAACAGTAAACTCAGGGGTCTACATCATCATCTTAAGCCAGAGGCATCAAATATGTCTCTCAAATACATTTTCATTTGTGAGCACAGAATTAGCAATTTTGTAATATACAGAATACATCATGTGTGCTCAAATTTGGAATGGAATCGCTAGGTAATTTATTTCTTTTCATATCTAAATGCACTGAGCTCAAATGAAAAATTATTCTAACAGAGACCCTACATAGCTGAAAAGTTCATTTTGAAAGAAGAACTCTGAGGATTCAAATTAAAGTCCACTTCCGTTTGTTCGAATCTTCCGAGGCTCTGTATTCAAAGGCATATGTAGAATTTCTAATATTTGATCGCAATATTTTCATTTGTTATGTTGTTATGTTCATGAATCCTTCAACTATGATACCAAAAGCCGTTCTCCAACATTCACATGGCCAAGTCATCATAGTAAATCCCTCGTGGTTGCTGTGATTCAGAGTTGGAGCAGATACATGCTCCACCAAATGTTGTTATTTATTATGCGTTTAGATGAGTACCTGGTGTGGTCATTAATTTTCTCATATACTCTCTGTGGATGGAATATCCATATGTAAATTTGATATGCATATTCTATCACATATATCTGAACAGAAGCTTAGCAGAAATACGTAACAGGCACAGAATATTTTTTTTTATTTTGTGGAGGGGTGCTGGGGAGTGAGACTTTGTTCCACTGTAGGTGAGTATACTACCTGTCACCTTTCTACTATTCCGTGGTTTGGGGGATAGATTTAGAGTCAACATTATCTTAACTTCCTATTATTTCTTCCTCCTCTCTTGGAATGTGTGCTCTGAGTTGCTATAACACTTTAGAAAATTTCTCTTTGTATTAAAGTCCATTAAATTATAAAGTTATATTCTTCAGTCTATTCTTGCTTGCAGGAAAGACTAATGTGGTTTACAAATGAGAATTAATGTGCAAATGAATCCCAGGGTATATCCTGAACAGGGGGACTGTCGGGTGATTATGAATTAATTTTTAATAAACCTTACAAAGTGTTTTGGTATTGATTCAATGGTGCAAATGTTCATGCAGCATCCAGAAAATATAATACCACAAAATAGCAGTCTCCCCAGATAAGAGAAGTCTCAGCTTTTTTCCCAGAGAAGACGATAGAATTTCCAAGGACACAAGAACCCCCATAATAGCCTGGAGGAAAATATTATCTTTGGTTAATTGCTAAAATCCTTCTCTCATTCTTCTTTCAGATGGGCTGAGTGTTGTACAAACAAAGCCCTTCCTGTTAGGAACTTGCATTTGCATTTTACATTTCATTTTCTTCACTGGTGACATTTTTCCCTTCTCTGCCATAGGATGTTCTGTTACTGACCCTACTTCTTCTTTGGATATCTTAGAAAATCTTTCAACATTTCTCATTTAGTTCTTTTTTTAAACAAACTACATTTAATGGAGCTAGCCTATTCCTTCACATAATATTCCACCCCACCCCGTGTATTGGGTTTTTTTTTTTTTTTCATGGATATCTGGTCCTTTGCAGAAAGGAATTTTCTAAAAGTTAAAATCCATATCTCAGAAACATATAGATCAGTTTCTTCTGTAGAGGTTTTCAGGAAACAGAATGAGCTGGAAAGGAAAATAGCTAGAGACCACTCTGAGGTTTCCATAAAATGGCTCCTCTTTGGAATTAACCAACAGTATAAGTCAGATGAATAACAGAGGAGCTCCTTGTGGATATTAAGTGTGTATAGATATATTTCTACAATGACTCCAGTTTCTTAGAGGGCTTTAGGAAAAATACTTTTATCTCAGTTTAGCACTCTGTAAATACTTTGAAAGATAAAATGGTAGATATTATAAAATGTAATTTTGGTAAATTAAAGGTGGCTGCAAATTCTTTAATATCGCTCTACTTTAGGAGTAGGGTAAAATTCCCTTCCCCTTGTTTGGCCAATAGAATATGTCAGAAATGCTACTCTGACATTTCTGAGGCTCGGTCTTAAGAATTTTTGCAGTTCTGTCCAGGAATCCTGGAAGCCAGATGTCTTGTAGGAAAAGTCACTATCCTGAGTCCACCAGGCTGCCAGCAGCCAGACCCAAATGAAGAGTCCCTAGAAGGATGAGACACCATATGGAGACAGAGTGACGAAGCAGGTTCAGAGCCCTAGTGAGTGAAAAAGCCAGATTAGAAGTAGGTCCCTCAGCCCCAGTCACCCAATTAATGCCACATAGATCAGAAATGAACTGCCCAGCTGAGTCATTCCTGAATTCCTGAAGTACAGAATTGTAACCAAAATGAAATTGTTGCTTTAAACAACTACAAGTTTTGTGATAGTTACCTGTAGACCATAAACTGTAATTGTAACCAAATAAAGGATTAACAAAACAAAACCAAGAGTAGATATTTAATGCACTGTACCAAACAGAATAAATTGGACAATTTGTATAAACCTATGCATTTTAATGCATCTGCTATCACCCAGATTATTAAGGATCAAAGTAGAAAATTTAGTTAAAAACTAGCGTGGAAATTCTTGTCCTTCTGAGATCTCAGGTGCAGCTGAAATTCAGATCTGAGGCAGTGTGCTGAGCCAGCATATCTCCACTCCAGGCCCAAACTCACATTACATTTAGATATCACCCAAGACTGCAGTGAATAATTCCTAGACAAGCTTGGAATAATCCCAGAAACACTGGCCAAAGAAAAATGAAATGCCAAAATTACAGCCCACGCATTATTTAGCATTTCTTAAGTTCATGTAGTTTATGTGCATGTTGTCATATCATTAGCACTCTATGCTGACATCTCAAGTTTTAGATTCTAAGGTAGCTGCAAGCTGTCCTCTGAGAACATATATTTATTAATAAAAAGTTCTCTACCTAATGAACACCAACAAAGAAATCCCTTAAAAGGACAGAAAGGAATTATTTTAATTATTAAATGTCACACAATTTAAAAGTCCCAATTTAATTGCCCTATTCCTTTTTTTTTGTTTCATATGTTTTTTTACAACATACAGCAGTGCCAATTTTAAACCATCACTCAGAAAGTATGCAGTAATTAGCCTTCAATTTCCAATATGCAATTTCAGCTTTTACTATGCTTTAAAGGAGCATCTTCCTCCTTGTGACTTTTTGATATTTAGCTACAGCCTTGATTGGCTAGAGAGAAATTCCCACTTACTGGGAAAACAGGTCAAAGAAAATGGATGGCTAGTTTTTGTTCTATGCTAAGCACAGAGAAAATTCCAGAAAATAGCTAGGTCTCAAACCACTTATTATGCTCTGACAATTTAGTTTAGTTATGGCTTTGGGAAATTTGGATTACTTTTTCACCCCAATTGAGATCTCTGCTAGTAGAGGTTTCAAACATGCTGCTGCCACCATTTCAACAATCACACTGTTACAGTTGAAGGATTTTTCAGTTAGGGATTCATTGTAATCCTCTTTTGACATTTGTAGGAGAGCTTTTTCTGTCATTTTGTGTAGGTGAGGGAAAGATCACTTATACAAAAAGATGATTATGGATTAAATCATAGACATTTGAAAGTCTGCTGATGCCATACTATTGGTGGGGGAGAGGTGAGTGTTGGGAGAAATAGAACAAGTGATATTCTGAATGCTAATCATGGACAAGCCTTGGGAAATCATTCTGTGTGTGTGTGTGTGTGTGTGTGTGTGTGTGTGTGTGTGTTTATTTCATTTATCTAATGCTGCAAAATAAACCATTTACAAAACTTAGTGAAGTAAAACAAGAGCTATTTTACTATTTGTCAGCAATTTGGGCAGTTCATAAGGGAGATGTCCCTGAAGGACCAAGATGGCAGAGGAGTAGGAGGACATGGAGTTCATCTCTCTTCACAACTGCATCAAGAATACATCTACAGATGGAACAATTCTCACAGAACACTACAAAAGACCTTGGACACCAGAAAGGACTAGAAAGATACCCACATAACAGAGTAGGACTAAAGAAAGAAGGGAAAAAGAAAAGGAGAGGAAATAAGATGGGCTCTTCTCCCATGAGGGGGAGCTGAAGCAGAGGAGAGGTTCCCACATGTGGGAAAGGCCCCTCACTGATGGGGAAATCAGTTGGGACAGAAGGGGAACATCTGAGGCTATTGGAGGAAGGTGAAATGGCTGGTCTGTGGCAGACAGGACAGAGTGAGACCTACACAGATGGTCGGTGTCACAGCCCTGCATGCCCCAGACTGGGAAGTGTGTCCACCAGTGCACATGGGAGCTGAGAGCTGGAATGTGAAGATTGGAGAGCAAATCTGGGGAAAGGACTGCTGTTGGCTGCAAGGAGACAGCCTGAGGAGATGGGAGGAAGGAAATTCGTAAATGGGAATGCTTGTGGAGGAAACTTGGACTGCCATAGAACCAAGGTGACATTGTTGAGTGATGTGCAGGGGGTGGAGATGTCATTGCAGCCTCTCTATCCACGCACCAACCCCTGTCCTGCCAGGTACTAAGAAAAGCCCTCACCAGGGCTAATCTTCTTATGCCTGCTTCCAGGTGCTAAGAAAAGCCCCCTCCAGGGCTGACCATCTCAAACCAGCTGCCAGGAGCTAGGACAAGATCTCTCGTTCCTGTGGCCACTGGCTTTCCCCATGCAACTGTCACTGCCAGGGCCCCCGAGACCCAAGAAGTTGTGCCATCTCTGCGACCTGTCCTCACTGGGGCAGACCTGAGTACTCCAGGGTATCCTTGGGAGCAGACTCCTGTGGGTGACCCACATGCATAAGTGGGGCTAAAACCACAGCTGAGCCGCAGGGATGGGGCAACTAAGAAAGATAAACAAAAATCTTTCCATGCAACTGCACAAGCTGCAGATTAAATCCCCACAACCAGCTTGGTAAACCCTGCATCTATGGAATATTTGAATGGACAATGAGTGTTCCCACAAATGAAACTGGTCTAGCTCTAGCAGCTGTGGACTTAGAGGACTAGTACACACGGGAGTTGGGCCAAGGCAGAGTCTGAGCTGCCCCCACAGTGCCCTGAGGGGGACCAGAGACCTACCTAGAGGTTTTGGAGGGCCTCATGGGCAGGCAGAGGTTGGCTGTGATTCACAATGGGGGCAAGGACACTGACAGCTGAGACCCCAGGAAAATATAATTATTACTTTATTTTTTATATTTTTTTTGGTTCTGTTGTTTTTATTATTTGTTTTTCAAAAATTTAATATATTCATAATTTTAAAATTTCTAACTCTACATTACGTTTTTGTTGTTCTGTGCTTTTCCTTGTTTTTTTTCATTCCTTTTTTTTAATAATATTTTCTCCTTTGTTCCATTTGCTCTTATCTTTTTTAAATCATTTTTGTGTGTTAGTTTTGTTTGCTTTGATTTTTCCTTTAACTTTCAGTCTTCTTTTGTTTTGTTTTTCATTATTTTGGGTGTTAATTTTGTATTTAATTCTTTGATTTAATTTAGCAGTTCTTTTGTTTGGTTGTTGGCTTCTTTTCTGTACTCTCTGTTTTTCTTTTTTTTTTTTGTATGTGTGGCATTTTTTGGTTTGCTTTTGTTTGTTTTTTCTTTTTTTTTAAACATCTTTATTGGAGTATAATTGCTCTAAAATGCTGTGTTAGTTTCTGCTTTATAACAAAGTGAATCAGTTATAAATATACATATGTTCCTATATCTCTTCCCTCTTGTGTCTCCCTCCCTCCCACGCTCCCTATCCCAACCATCTAGGTGGTCATAAACCACCGAGCTGATCTCTCTGTGCTATGTGGCTGCTTCCCACTAGCTATCTATTTTAAGTTTGGTAGTGTATATATGTCCATGCGACTCTCTCTCTTTGTCACAGCTTACCCTTCCCCTCCCCATATCATCAAGTCTATGCTCTCGTAGGTCTGTGTCTTTATTCCAGTCTTAGCTCTAGTTTCTTCATGACTTTTTCTTTTTTCTTAGATTCCATATATATGTGTTAGCATACAGTATTTGTTTTTCTCTTTCTGACTTACTTCATTCTGTATGACAGATTCTAGGTCCATCCACCTCACTACAAATATCTCAATTTCATTTCATTATATGGCTGAGTAATATTCCATTGTATATATGTGCCACATCTTCTTTATCCATTCATCCGATGATGGACACTTAGGTTGTTTCAATCTCTGGGCTATTGTAAATAGAGCTGCAATGAACATTTTGGTACATGACTCTTTTTGAATTATGGTTTCCTCAGGGTATATGCCCAGTAGTGAGATTGCTGGGTTGTATAGTAGTTCTCTTTGTAATATTAAAGGAACATCAATACTGTTCTCCCCAGTGGCTGTATCAATTTACATTCCCACCAGCAGTGCAAGAGTGTTCCCTTTTCTCCACACCCTCTCCAGCATTTATTGTTTCTAGATTTTTTGATGATGGCCATTCTGACTGGTGTGAGATGATATCTCATTGTACTTTTGATTTGCATTTCTCTAATGATTAATGATGTTGAGCATTCTTTCATGTGTTTGTTGGCAATATGTATATATTCTTCGGAGAAATGTCTATTTAGGTCTTCTGCCCATTTTTAGATGGGGTTGTTTCTTTTTTTGATATTGAGCAGCATGAGCTGCTTGTAAATATTGGAGATTAATCCTTTCTGAGTTGCTTCATTTTCAAATATTTTCTCCCATTCTGAGGGTTGTCTTTTGGTCTTGTTTATGGTCTCCTTTGCTGTGCAAAACCTTTGAAGTATCATTAGGCCCCATTTGTTTATTTTTCTTTTTATTTCCATTTCTCTAGGAGATGGGTCAAAAAGGATCTTGCTGTGACTTACGTCACAGAGTGTTCTCCCTATGTTTTCCTCTAAGATTTTGATAGGGTCTGGCCTTACATTTAGCTCTTTAACCCATTTTGAGTTTATTTTTGTGTATGGTGTTAGGGAGTGCTCTAATTTCATACTTTTACATGTTCCTGTCCAGTTATACCAGCACCACTTATTGAAGAAGCTGTCTTTTCCCCACTGTATATTCTTACCTCCTTTATCAATAATAAGGTGACCATATGTGCGTGGGTTTATCTCTGGGCTTTCTATCCTGTTACATTGATCTATATTTGTTTTTTTGTGCCAGTAGTATACTGTCTTGATTATTTTAGCTTTGTAGTATAGTCTGACGTCAGGGAGCCTGATTCCTCCAGCTCCATTTTTCATTCTCAAGATTGCTTTGGCTATTCAGGGTCTTTTCTGTTTCCATACAAATTGTGAAAGTTTTTGTTCTAGTTCTGTAAAAAATGCCAGTGGTAGTGTGATAGGGATTGCATTGAATCTGTAGATTGCTTTGGGTAGTAGAGTCATTTTCACAAAGTTCATTCTTCCAATCCAAGAACATGGTATATCTCTCCAACTGTTTGTATCATCTTTAATTTCTTTCATCAGTGTCTTATAATTTTCTGCATAGAAGTCTTTTGTCTGCTTAGGTAGGTTTATTCCTAGATATTTTATTCTTTGTGTTGCAATGGTAAATGGGAGTATTTTCTTGATTTCACTTTCAGATTTTTCATCATTAGTGTATAGGAATGCCAGAGATTTCTGTGCATTAATTTTGTATCCTGCTACTTTACCAAATTCATTGATTAGCTTTAGTAGTTTTCTGGTAGCATCTTTAGGATTCTCTATATAGAGTATCATGTCATCTGCAAACAGTGACAGCTTTACCTCTTCTTTTCCGATTTGGATTCCTTTTATTTCCATTTCTTCTCTTATTGCTGTGGCTAAAATTTAGCAAACTATGTTGAATAAGAGTTGTGATAGTGGGCAACCTTGTCTTGTTCCTGATCTTAGTGGAAATGCTTTCAGTTTTTCTCCATTGAGGACGATGTTGGCTGTGGGTTTGTCATATATGGCCTTTATTATGTTGAGGAAAGTTCCCTCTATGCCTATTTTCTGGAGGGTTTTTATAATAAACCGGTGTTGACTTTTGTCAAAAGCTTTCTCTGCATCTATTGAGATGATCATATGGTTTTTCTCCTTCAATTTGTTAATATTGTGTATCACATTGATTGATTTGTGTATACTGAAGAATCCTTGCATTCCTGGAATAAACCACAGTTGATCATGGTGTATGATCCTTTTAATGTGCTGTTGGATTCTGTTTGCTAGTATTTTGTTGAGGATTTTTGCATCTATGTTCATCAGTGATATTGGCCTGTAGTTTCCTTTCTTTGTGACATCTTTGTCTGGTTTTGGTATCAGGGTGACTGTGGCCTCGTAGAATGAGTTTGGGATTGTTCCTCCCTCTGCTATATTTTGGAAGAGTTTGAGAAGGTTAGGTGTTAGCTCTTCTCTAAATGTTTGACAGAATTTGCCTGTGAAGCCATCTGGTCCTGGGCTTTTGTTTGTTGGAAGATTTTTAATCACAGTTTCAATTTCAGTGCTTGTGATTGGTCTGTTCATGTTTTCTATTTCTTCCTGGCTCAGTCTCGGCTGTTTGTGCATTTGTAAGAATTTGTCCATTTCTTCCAGGTTGTCCATTTTATTGGCACAGACTTGCTTGTAGTAATCTCTCATGAGCCTTTGTATTTCTGCAGTGTCACTTGTTACTTCTCCTTTTTCATCTCTAATTCTATTGATTTGAGTCTTCTCCCTTTTTTTCCTGGTGAATCTGGCTAATGGTTTATCAATTTTGTTTATCTTCTCAAAGAACCAGCTTTTAGTTTTATTGGTCTTTGCTATCATTTTGTTCATTTCTTTTTCATTTATTTCTGATCTGATCTTTGTGGTTTCTATCCTTCTGCTAACTTTGGGTTTTTTGTTCTTCTGTCTCTAACTGCTTTAAGTGTAAGTTTAGTTTGTTTATATGAGATGTTTCCTTTTCCTTAAGGTAGCATTTTATTGTTACAAACATCCCTCTTGGAACTGCTTTTGCTGCATCCCATAGGTTTTGGGTCGTCGTGTCTCCATTGTCATTTATTTCTAGGCATTTTGTGATTTTCTCTTTGACTTCTTCAGTGATCACTTGGTTATTAAGTAGTGTTTTGTTTAGCCTCCATGTGTTTGTATTTTTTACAAATCTTTTCCTGTAATTGATATCTAGTGTCATAGCATTGTGGTCAGAAAAGATACTTGATATGATTTCAATTTTCTTAAGTTTACCAAGTCTTGATTTGTGACCCAAGATATGATCTATCCTGGAGACTCTTCCATGAGCACTTCTGAAAACTGTGTATTCTGTTGTTTTTGGATTGAATGTCCTATAAAAATCAATTAAGTGCATCTTGTTTAAAGTATCACTTAAAGCTGTGTTTCCTTTATTATTTTCACTTTGGATGATCTGTCCATTGGTGAAAGTGGGATGTTAAAATCCCCTATTATTATTGTGTTACTGTCGATTTCCCCTTTTATGGCTGTTAGTATTTGCCTTATGTATTGATGTGCTCCTATGTTGGGTGCATAAATATTTACAATTGTTGTATCTTCTTCTTTGATTGATCCCTTGATCATTATGTAGTGTACTACTGTGTCCCTTGTAATAGTCTTTATTTTAAAGTCTATTTTGTCTGATATGGGAATTGTTACTCCAACTTTCTTTTGATTTCCATTCTCATGGAATACCTTTTTCCAACCCCTCACTTTCAGTCTCTATGTGTCCTTAGGTCTGAAGTGTGTCTCTTGTAGACAGCATATATATGGGTCTTGTTTAAATAATCATTCAGCCAGTCTGTGTCTTTTGGTGGGAGCATTTAATCCATTTACATTATAGGTAATTATCGATATGTATATTCCTATTCCCATTTTCTTAATTGTTTTGGGTTTGTTATTGTAGGTCTTTTTCTTCTCTTGTGTTTCTTGCCTAGAGTAGTTCCTTTAGCATTTGTTGTAAAGCTTGTTTGATGGTGCTGAACTCTCTCAGCTTTTGCTTGTCTGTAAAGGTTTTAATTTCTCCATCAAATCTGAATGAGATTCTTTCTGGGTACAGTAATCTTGGTTGTAAGTTTTTCTCATTCATCACTTTAAATATGTCTGGCCACTCCCTTCTGGCTTGCAGAGTTTCTGCTGAAAGATCAGCTGTTAACCTTATGGGGATTCCCTTGTGTGTTATTTGTTGTTTTTCCCTTCCTGCTTTTAATATGTTTTCTTTGTATTTAATTTTTTATAGTTTGATCAATATGTGTCTTGGTGTGTTTCTCCTAGGATTTATCCTCTATAGGACTCTCTGTGCTTCCTGGACTTGATTAACTATTTCCTTTCCCATATTAGGGAAGTTTTCAACTATAAACTCTTCAAATATTTTCTCAGTCCCTTTCTTTTTCTCTTCTTCTTCTGGAACCCCTGTAATTCGAATGATGGTGCATTTAATGTTGTCCCAGAAGTCTCTGAGACTGTCCTCAGTTCTTTTCATTCTTTTTCTTTATTCTGCTCTGCAGTAGTTATTTCCAATATTTTATCTTCCAGGTCACTTATCCGTTCTTCTATCTCAGTTATTCTGCTATTGATCCCTTCTAGAATATTTTTAATTTCATTTATTGTGTTGTTCATCTTTGCTTGTTTCCTCTTTAGTTCTTCTAGGTCCTTGTTAAGTGTTTCTTGCATTTTCTCTATTCTGTTTCCAAGATTTTGGATCATCTTTACTCTCATTATTCTGAGTTCTTTTTCAGGTAAACAGCCTATTTCCTCTTCATTTGTTAGGTCTGGTGGGTTTTTATCTTTCTCCTTCATCTGCTGTGTGATTTTCTGTCTTCTCATTTTGTTTATCTTACTGTGTTTGGGGTCTCCTTTTTGCAGGCTGCAGGTTCATAGTTCCCGTTGTTTTTGGTGTATGTCCCCAGTGGCTAAGGTTGGTTCAGTGTGTTGTGTGGGCTTCTTGGTGGAGGGGAGTAGTGCCTGTGTTCTGGTGGATGAGGCTGGATCTTGTTTTTCTGGTGGCCTTGTCCCCATCTGGTGGTGTGTTTGGGGGTGTCTGTGGCCTTATTATGATTTAAGGCAGTCTCTCTGCTAATGGGTGGTGTTTTGTTCCTGTCTTGCTAGTTGCTTGTCATGGGGTGTTCAGCACCCTAGCTTGCTGGTCGTTGAGTCAAGCTGTGTTTTGGTTTTGAGGTGGAGATCTCTGAGAGATTTTTGGTGTTTGATATTACGTGAAGCTGGGAGGTCTCTTGTGGACAAGTGTCCTGAAGTTGGCTCTCTCATCTCAGAGGCACAGCACTGACTCCTGGCTGGAGCACCAAGAGCCTTTTATCCACGTGGCTCAGAATAAAAGGGAGAAAAAATAGAAAGAAAGAAAGAAGGAGGAAAAAATAAAATAAAGTAAGATAAAGAAAGTTATTAAAATAAATAATTATGAAGAAAAAAATTTTTTTAAACTAAAAACAAAACAAAAAACAATTGATGGACAGAACACTAGGACAAATGGTGAAAGCAAAACTATACAGACAAAATCTTACAGAAAGCATACCCACTCAGAAAAAGAGAAAAAGGGGAAAAAATAATATATCTTGTTCCCAAAGTCCACCTCCTCAATTTGGGAAGATTCATTGTCTATTCAGGTATTCCACAGATGCAGGGTGCATCAAGTTGATTGTTCAGATTTAATCCTCTGCTCCTCAGGCTGCTGGGGGGCATTTCCCTTCCTCTTCTTTGTTCATACATCTCCCAGTGTTCAGCTATGGATATGGCCCCACTTCTGCATGTAGGTTGCCTGAGGACATTTGTTCTTCGCTCAGACAGGACGGGGTTAAAGGAGCAGCTCATTCGGGGGCTCTGGCTCACTCAGGATGGGGGTGGGAGGGGTACAGATGCAGGGCAAGCCTGTGGCGGCAGAGGCCAGCATGACGTTGCAGTAGCCTGAGGCACACTGTGTGTTCTCCTGGGGAAGTTTTCCCTGGATTATGGGACTCTGGCAGTGGCAGGCTGCACAGGTTCCTGGGAGGGGAGGTGTGGAGAGTGACCTGGGCTTGCACACAGGATTCTTGATGGCGGCAGTCGCAGCCTTAGCGTCTCATACCCGTATCTGTGGTCCATGCTGATAGCCGCGGCTCACGCCCTTCTCTGGAGCTCCTTTAATCAGTGCTCCTAATCCCCTCTTCTTGGGCACCAGGAAACAAAGAGGGAAGAAAAAGTGTCTTGCCTCTTCAGCAGGTCCAGACTTTTTCCTGGACTCCCTCCTGGCTAGCCGTGGTGCACTAACCCCATCAGTCTGTGTTCATGCAGCCAACCCCAGTCCTCTCACTGGGATCCAACCAAAGCCCAAGCCTCAGCTCCCAGCCCCCACCTGCCCCAGCAGGTGAGCAGACAAGCCTTTCATGCTGGGGAGTGCTGGTCGGCACCGATCTTCCATGCGGGAATCTCTCCACTTTTCCCCCTGCACCCCTGTTGCTGCAATCTCCTCCCCGGCTCTGAAGCTTCCCCCCTCCACCACCTGCAGTCTCCACCCGTGAAGGGGCTTCCTGGTGTGTGGAAACCTTTCCTCCTTCACAGCTCCCTCCCACTGGTGCTTGTCCTGTCCCTATTCTTTTGTCTCTCTTTTTTCTTTTGCCCTATCCAGGTACCTGGGGAGTTTCTTACGTCTTGGGACATCTGAGGTCTTCTGCCAGCATTCAGTGGGTGCTCTATAGGAGCAGTTTCACATGTAGATGTATTTCTGATGTATCTGTGAGGAGGAAAGTGGTCTCCACAACTTACTTTTCTGCCATCTTCCTCAACTCCTGTTTTTTCTGTTAAAATTTGTTTGGGGTTTTGTCTGTTTTGTTGTTGTTCCTGTTTGCTTATTTTTGTCTTTGCTATTTGTCTTGGGTTTTTTGTCTGTTTGTTCTTATTTGTTTACTTTCTGCCCTTTTTCCCCGATTTTTCTGGGCCATGTGGCTTTCAGGGTCTTTGTTCCCAGGCCAAGGATCAGGCCTGAGACTCTGGTGTGGGAGCACTGAGTCAATGATGCTGGCATGCCAGAGAATTCCCAGCAGCAGGGAATATTATATGAGGAGAGCTGGTCAGAGGTCTCCATCTCATCTCTAAGACCCAGATACACTCAACTGTCTGCAGGGTCAAGTGCTGAACATCCCATTCCAAACAAGTAAGACAGGAACACAAACCCATCCATCAGCAGATAGGCTGCCTGAAGTCATACTAAGCCCACAGACACCTAAAAACATAACACTTGACCTAGCTTTGTCCATCAGAGGGACAAGATCCACCTCCACCAATCAGGACACAGGCATCAGTCCCTCACACCAGAAAGCCCACACAAGGCACTGGACCATCCTCATCCACCGGGGACAGACACAAGAAGCCAAAGGAAATACAACCCTTCAGCCTGAGGAAAGGGAACTTCAAACACAGTAAGTTAGACAAAATGAGAAGATAGAGAAATACATTGAAGACAAAGAAGCAAGATACAAATGCACAAGACTGAATAAATTAAGAGCATGTAGGCCACCTACCTGAACAAGAATTAAGAGCAATGATAGTAAAGATGTTCCCAAATCTCGGAAATAGAATGGAGAAAATACAAGAAACTTTTAACAAGGACCTAGAAAAACTAAAGGACAAATAAACAGTGATTAACAACATCATAACTGAAATTAAAAATACACTAGAAGGAGTCAATAGCAAAATAACTGAGGTAGAAGAACAGGCAAGTGAGATGGAAGACAGAATGCTGGAAATAACTGCTGTAGAGCAAAATAATGAAAAAAGAATAAAAAGGATTGAGGACAGTCTCAGAGACCTCTGGGACAAAATTATATGCAACAAATTCGAATTATAAGGGTCCCAGAAGAGGAAGAAGAGAAAGGGTGTGTGAAAATATTTGAAGTGATTATAGTCAAACTTTCCCTGACATCAGAAAGGAAATATTCAATCAAGCCCAGGAAGTATAAAGAGCCCCATGCATGATAAACAAAAGGAGAAACATGTCAAGACACATATTAATCAAAATAACAAAAATTAAATACAAAGAAAATTATTAAAATCAGAAAGGGAAAAGCAACAAATACAAGGAAATCTCCATAAGGTTATCAGCTGATCTTTCAGCAGAAACTCTGCAGGCCAGAAGGGAGTGGCAGTATATATTTAAAGTGAGGAAAGGGAAAAATCTACAACCAATATTACTCTAACCACCAAGGTTCTCATTCAGATTTGACAGAGGAATAAAAACTTTACAGACAAGCAAAACTAAGAGAATTCAGCACCATCAGACCAGCTTTGCAACAAATGCCAAAAGAACTTCTCTAGGCAGGAAACATGAGAGAAGAAAAAGACCTAGAAAAACAAACTCAAAACAATTAAGAAAAAGGTAATAGGAACATATATATCAATAATTACCTTAAATGTAAATGGAATAAATGCTCCAACAAAAAGACACAGACTGGATGAATGGAAGATCCGCATATATGCTTTCTAAAAGAGACCCACTTCAGACCTAGGAAAGCATACAGAATGAAAGTGAGGGAATGGAAAAAGATTTTGCATGTAAATGGATATCAAAAGAAAGCTACAGTAGCAATACACATACAAGACAAAATAGACTTTAAAATACAGACTATCACAAGAGACAAGGATGGGCACTACATAATGATCAAGGGATCAATCCAAGTAGAACATATAACAATTGTAAATATTTATGTACCCAACATAGGAGCACATGAATACGTAAGGCAAATGCTAACAGCCATAAAAGGGAAAATCAACAGCATCACAATAATACTGGGGGATTTTAACACTCCACTTACACCAATGGATAGATCATCCTGATAGAAAATTAATAAGGAAACACGAGCCTTAAATGACACATTAGGCCAGGTAGACTTAATGGATATATATAGGACACTCCATCCAAAAGCAGTAGAATACACTTTCTTCTCAAATGCACATGGAACAGTCTCTAGGAT
The DNA here is from genome assembly GCF_039906515.1 of Pseudorca crassidens. Classification (NCBI taxonomy): domain Eukaryota; kingdom Metazoa; phylum Chordata; class Mammalia; order Artiodactyla; family Delphinidae; genus Pseudorca; species Pseudorca crassidens. The sequence continues at coordinate 24,663,599 of NC_090309.1, read as the reverse complement.
AGATCACATCTTGGGTCACAAATCAAGCCTTGGTAAATTTAAGAAAATTGAAATCATATCAAACATCTTTTCTGACCACAACACTATGAGATTAGAAATCAATTACAGGGAAGAAAACCTAAAAAAACACAAACACGTGGAGGCCAAACAATATGCTACTAAATAACCAAGAGATCACTGAAGAAATCAAAGTGGAAATTAAAAAAAAATACCTACAAAGAAATGACAATGAAAACATGATGACCCCAAACCTATGGGATGCAGCAAAAGCAGTTCTAAGATGATATATAGCAATAGAATCCCACCCCAAGAAACAAGAAAAATCTCAACTAAACAAGCTAACCTTACACCTAAAGCAACAAGAGAAAGAAGAACAAACAAAACCCAAATTTAGTAGAAGGAAAGAAATCATAAATATCAGAGTGGAAATAAATGAAATAGAAACTAAAAAACAATAGCAAAGTTCAGTGGAACTAAAAGCTGGTTCTTTGAGAAGATAAACAAAATTGATAAACCTTTAGCCAGATTCATCAAGGAAAAGAGGGAGAGGACTCAAATCCATAAAATTAGAAATGAAAAGGGAGAAGTTACAATGGACACCACAGAAATACAAAGAGACTACTAGAAGAAACTATATGCCAATGAAATGGACCACTTGGAAGAAATGGACAAATTCTTAGAAAAGTACAACCTTCCAAGACTGAACCAGGAAGAGATAGAGATAGACCAAACACAAGTAATGAAATTGAAACTGATTAAAAATCTTCTAACAAAAATCCACGACCAGATGCTTCACAGGCAAATTCTATCAAACCTTTAGAGAAGAGCTAGCACCCATCCTTCTCAAACTCTTCCAAAAATTTGCAGAGGGAGGAACACTCCCAAACTCATTCTACAAGGCCACCATCACATTGATACCAAAAGCAGACAAAGGTATCACAGAAAAAGAAAATTACAGGCCAATAACACTGATGAACATAGATGCAAAAATCCTCAACAAAATACTAGCCAATCAAATCCAACAACACATTAAAAGATCATACACCGTGATCAAGAGGTATTATCCCAAGAATGCAAGGATTCTTCAATATATGCAAATCAATCAATGTAATATGCCATATTAACAAATTGAAGAATAAAGACCATATAATCATCTAAATGATGCAGAAAAAGCTTTTGACAAAATTCAACAGATAAAACTCTCCAAAAATTGAGCATAGATGGAACATACCTGAGCATAATAAAGGCCATATATTACAAACCCACAGCAAATATTATTCTCAAAGGTGAAAAACTGAAAGCATTTCCTTTAAAATCAGGATTAAGACAAGGGTGCCCACTCTCATCACTATTATTCAACACAGTATTGGAAGTCCTAACTGATCAGAGTCCCAACAGCAATCACAGAAGAAAAAGAAATAAAAGGAATCCAAACTGATGAAGAAGTAAAGCCATCTCTGTTTGCAGATGACATGTTAGTATACATAGAAAATCTTAAAGATTCCACTAGAAAGCTATTAGAATTAATCAATGAATTTGGTAAAGTTGTAGGATACAAAATTAATACACAGAAATCTCTTGCATTCCTATGCACTAACAACAAAAGAGAAATTAAGGATACAATCCCACTTAGCATTGCACCAAAAAGAAGGAAATATCTAGGAATAAATATACCTAAGGAGACAAAAACCTGTATGCAGAAAACTATAAGATATTGATGAAAGAAATAAAAAAAAAATAAAAACAGATAGACAGATATACCATGTTCCTGGATTGGAAGAATCAATGTTGTGAAAATGACTATACTACCCAAAACAATATACAGATCCAATGCAATTCCTATCAAATAACCAATGGCATTTTCCACAGAACTAGAACAAAAAAATTGACAATTTTTTATGGAAACACAAAAGACCTCACATAGCAAAAGCAATATTGAGTAAAAAAACGGAGGTGGATGAATCAGACTCCCTGATAATATCGTATATTAATGCATATATGTGGAATCTGAAAAAATTGATATAGACAAACTTATTTACAAAGCAGAAATAGAGACACAGACATAGAGAACAAACGTCTGGACCCCAAGAGGGAAAGAAGGGTGGGATGAATTGGGAGACTGGGACTGACATATATACACTATTGATACTATGTATAAAATAGGTAGCTAATGAGAACCAACTGGATAGCTCAGGGAACTCTACTCAATGCTGTGTGATGACCTAAATGGGAAGTAAATCCAAAAAAGAAGGCATACACGTATACGTGTAGCTGGTTCACTTTGTTGTACAGCAGAAAATAACACAATATTGTAAAGCCACTATACTCAAATAATTTTTTTAAGGAAAGGAGAAGTCCCATTTTTGCTCCATGATGAGCTGAGGAGATTCAAGCAGCTGGTGGTGGCTAAGACAGCTCAATGGGGGCCATAAGACTGGACCTCAGTTCTTCTGTACTTCCTATCTGCTGAGACTGGAATGACCAATATGGTGTTTCACTCAAATATCTGCTACTTGTACTAAGATAGTTGGGGGATATACTGACATTTTATAAAGATAGTGTTGCTATATAAACATTGGGGTGCATGTATCTTTTCAAATTAGAGTTTTCATCTTTTTCCAGATACATGCCCAGGAGTGGAATTGCTGGATCTTATGGCAACTTTATTTTTAGTTTTTTAAGGAACCTCCAAACTGTTCTCCATAGTGGTTGCACCAATTTACATTCTCATCAACAGTGTAGGATGGTTCCCTTTTCTCCACATCTTCTTCAGCATTTATTATTTGTAGACTTTTTTTTTTTAAACATCTTTATTGGGGTATAATTGCTTTACAATGGTGTGTTAGTTTCTGCTTTATAACAAAGTGAATCAGTCATACATAAACATATGTTCCCATATGTCTTCCCTGTTGCGTCTCCCTCCCTCCCACCCTCCCCATCCCACCCCTCCAGGCTGTCACAAAGCACCGAGCCAATAGCCCTGTGCCATGCGGCTGCTTCCCACTAGCTATCTACCTTACTGCGTTTGTTAGTGTGTATATGCCCATGACTCTCTCTCGCCCTGTCACAGCTCACCCTTCCCCCTCCCCATAACCTCAAGTCCGTTCTCTAAGAGGTCTGCGTCTTTATTCCTGCTTTACCCCTAGGTTCTTCATGACATTTTTTTCTTAAATTCCATATATATGTGTTAGCATACAGTATTTGTCTTTTTCTTTCTGACTTACTTCACTCTGTATGACAGACTCTAGGTCTATCCACCTCATTACAAATAGCTCAATTTTGTTTCTTTTTATGGCTGAGTAATATTCCATTGTATATATGTGCCACATCTTCTTTATCCATTCATCCGATGACGGGCACTTAGGGTGTTTCCATCTCCGGGCTATTGTAAATAGAGCTGCAATGAACATTTTGGTACATGACTCTTTTTGAATTTTGATTTTCTCAGGGTATATGCCCAGTAGTGGGATTGCTGGGTCATATGGTAGTTCTATTTGTAGTTTTTTAAGGAACCTCCATACTGTTCTCCATAGTGGCTGAACCAATTCACATTCCCACCAGCAGTGCAAGAATGTTCCCTTTTCTCCACACCCTCTCCAGCATTTATTGTTTCTAGATTTTTTGATGATGGCCATTCTGACTGGTGTGAGATGATATCTCATTGTAGTTTTGATTTTCATTTCTCTAATGATTAATGATGTTGAGCATTCTTTCATGTGTTTATTGGTAGTCTGTATATCTTCTTTGGAGAAATGTCTATTTAGGTCTTCTGCCCATTTTTGGATTGCGTTGTTTGTTTTCTTGTTATTGAGCTGCATGAGCTGCTTGTAAAATTTGGAGATTAATCCTTTGTCGGTTGCTTCATTTGCAAATATTTTCTCCCATTCTGAGGGTTGTCTTTTGGTCTTGTTTATGGTTTCCTTTGCTGTGCAAAAGCTTTGAAGTTTCATTAGGTCCCATTTGTTTATTTTTGTTTTTATTTCCATTACTCTAGGAGGTGGGTCAGAAAGGATCTTGCTTTGATTTATGTCATAGAGTGTTCTGCCTATGTTTTCCTCTAAGAGTTTGATAGTTTCTGGCCTTACATTTAGGTCTTTAATCCATTTTGAGCTTATTTTTGTGTATGGTGTTAGGGAGTGATCTAATCTCATACTTTTACATGTACCTGTCCAGTTTCCCAGCACCACTTATTGAAGAGGCTGTCCTTTCTCCATTGTACATTACTGCCACCTTTATCAAAGATAAGGTGTCCATATGTGCATGGGTTTATCTCTGGGCTTTCTATCCTGTTCCATTGATCTATCTTTCTGTTTTTGTGCCAGTACCATACCGTCTTGATGACTGTAACTTTGTAGTATAGTCTGAGGTCAGGGAGCCTGATTCCTCCAGTTCCTTCTTTCGTTCTCAAGATTGCTTTGGCTATTCGGGGTCTTTTGTGTTTCCATACAAATTGTGAAATTTTTTGTTCTAGTTCTGTGAAAAATGCCAGTGGTAGTTTGATAGGGATTGCATTGAATCTATAGATTGCTTTGGGTAGTAGAGTCATTTTCACAATGTTGATTCTTCCAATCCAAGAACATGGTATATCTCTCCATCTATTTCTATCATCTTTAATTTCTTTCATCAGTGTCTTATAATTTTCTGCATACAGGTCTTTTGTCTCCTTAGGTAGGTTTATTCCTAGATATTTTATTCTTTTTGTTGCAATGGTAAATGGGAGTGTTTTCTTGATTTCACTTTCAGATTTTTCATCATTAGTATATAGGAATGCCAGAGATTCCTGTGCATTAATTTTGTATCCTGCCACTTTACCAAATTCATTGATTAGCTCTAGTAGTTTTCTGGTAGCATCTTTAGGGTTCTCTATGTATAGGATCATGTCATCTGCAAACAGTGACAGCTTTACTTCTTCTTTTCCAATTTGGATTCCTTTTATTTCCTTTTCTTCTCTGATTGCTGTGGCTAAAACTTCCAAAACAATGTTGAATAATAGTGGTGAGAGTGGGCAACCTTGTCTTGTTCCTGATCTTAGTGGAAATGCTTTCAGTTTTTCACCATTGAGGATGATGTTTGCTGTGGGCTTGTCATATATGGCCTTTATTATGTTGAGGAAAGTTCCCTCTATGCCTACTTTCTGCAGGGTTTTTATCATAAATGGGTGTTGAATTTTGTCAAAAGCTTTCTCTGCATTTATTGAGATGATCATATGGATTTTCTCCTTCAATTTGTTAATATGGTTTATCACATTGATAGATTTGCGTATATTGAAGAATCCTTGCATTCCTGGAATGAACCACAGTTGATCATGGTGTATGATCCTTTTAATGTGCTGTTGGATTCTGTTTGCTAGTATTTTGTTGAGGATTTTTGCATCTATGTTCATCAGTGATATTGGCCTGTAGTTTTCTTTCTTTGTGACATCCTTGTCTGGTTTTGGTATCAAGGTGATGGTGGCCTCGTAGAAGGAGTTAGGGAGTGGTCCTCCCTCTGCTATATTTTGGAAGAGTTTGAGAAGGATAGGTGTTAGCTCTTCTCTAAATGTTTGATAGAATTCGCCTGTGAAGCCATCTGGTCCTGGGCTTTTCTTTGTTGGAAGACTTTTAATCACAGTTTCAATTTCAGTGCTTGTGATTGGTCTGTTCATATTTTCTATTTCTTCCTGATTCAGTCTTGGCAGGTTGTGCATTTCTAAGAATTTGTCCATTTCTTCCAGATTGTCCATTTTATTGGCATAGAGTTGCTTGTAGTAATCTCTCATGATCTCTTTTATCTCTGCAGTGTCAGTTGTTACCTCTCCTTTTTCATTTCTAATTCTATTGATTTGAGTCTTCTCCCTTTTTTTCTTGATGAGTCTGGCTAGTGGTTTATCTATTTTGTTTATCTTCTCAAAGAACCAGCTTTTAGTTTTATTGATCTTTGCTATTGTTTCCTTCATTTCTTTTTCATTTATTTCTGATCTGATTTTTATGATTTCTTTCCTTCTGCTAGCTTTGGGGTTTTTTTGTTCTTCTTTCTCTAATTGCTTGAGGTGCAAGGTTAGGTTGTTTATTCGAGATGTTTCCTGCTTCTTAAGGTGGGCTTGTATTGCTATAAACTTCCCCCTTAGAACTGCTTTTGCTGCATCCCACAGGGTTTGGGTCGTTGTGTCTCCATTGTCATTTGTTTCTAGGTATTTTTTGATTTCCTCTTTGATTTCTTCAGTGATCTCTTCATTATTAAGTAGTGTATTGTTTAGTCTCCATGTGTTTGTATTTTTTACAGATCTTTTCCTGTAATTGATATCTAGTCTCATGGCGTTGTGGTCAGAAAAGATACTTGATACAATTTCAATTTTCTTAAATTTACCAAGGCTTGATTTGTGACCTAAGATATGATCTATCCTGGAGAATGTTCCATGAGCACTTGAGAAAAATGTGTATTCTGTTGTTTTTGGATGGAATGTCCTATAAATATCAATTAAGTCCATCTTGTTTAATGTATCATTTAAAGCTTGTGTTTCCTTATTTATTTTCATTTTGGATGATCTGTCCATGGGTGAAAGTGGGGTGTTTAAGTCCCCTACTATGAATGTGTTATTGTCGATTTCCCCTTTTATGGCTGTTAGTATTTGCCTTATGTATTGAGGTGCTCCTATGTTGGGTGCATAAATATTTACAATTGTTATATCTTCTTCTTGGATCGATCCCTTGATCATTATGTAGTGTCCTTCTTTGTCTCTTTTAATAGTCCTATTTTAAAGTCTATTTTGTCTGATATGAGAATTGCTACTCCAGCTTTCTTTTGGCTTCCATTTGCATGGAATATCTTTTTCCATCCCCTTACTTTCAGTCTGTATGTGTCTCTAGGTCTGAAGTGGGTCTCTTGTAGACAGCATATATAAGGGTCTTGTTTTTGTATCCATTCAGCTAATCTGTGTCTTTTGGTGGGAGCATTTAGTCCATTTACATTTAAGGTAATTATCGATATGTATGTTCCTATTCCCATTTTCTAAATTGTTTTGGGTTCGTTATTATAGGTCTTTTCCTTCTCTTGTGTTTCTTGCCTAGAGAAGATCCTTTAGCATTTGTTGTAAAGCTGGTTTGGTGGTGCTGAACTCTCTCAGCTTTTGCTTGTCTGTAAAGGTTTTAATTTCTCCATCAAATCTGAATGAGATCCTTGCTGGGTAGAGTAGTCTTGGCTGCAGGTTTTTGTCCTTCATCACTTTCAGTATGTCCTGCCACTCCCTTCTGGCTTGTAGGGTTTCTGCTGAGAGATCAGCTGTTAACCTTATGGGGATTCCCTTATGTGTTATTTGTTGTTTTTCCCTTGCTGCTTTTAATATGCTTTCTTTGTATTTAATTTTTGACAGTTTGATTAATATGTGTCTTGGCGTATTTCTCCTTGTATTTATCTTGTATGGGACTCTCTGTGCTTCCTGGACTTGATTAACTATTTCCTTTCCCATATTAGGGAAGTTTTCAACTATAATCTCTTCAAATATTTTCTCAGTCCCTTTCTTTTTCTCTTCTTCTTCTGGAACCCCTATAATTCGAATGTTGGTGCGTTTAATGTTGTCCCAGAGGTCTCTGAGACTGTCCTCAGTTCTTTTCATTCTTTTTTCTTTATTCTGCTCTGCAGTAGTTATTTCCACTATTTTATCTTCCAGGTCACTTATCCGTTCTTCTGCCTCAGTTATTCTGCTATTGATCCCATCTAGAGTACTTTTAATTTCATTTATTGTGTTGTTCATCGTTGCTTGTTTCATCTTTAGTTCTTCTAGGTCCTTGTTAACTGATTCTTGCATTTTGTCCAATCTATTGTCCATTCTATCTCCAAGATTTCAGATCAACCTTACTATCATTATTCTGAATTCTCTTTCAGGTAGACTGCCTATTTCCTCTTCATTTGTTAGGTCTGGTGCATTTTTATCTTGCTCCTTTATCTGCTGTGTGTTTTTCTGTCTTCTCATTTTGCTTATCTTACTGTGTTTGGGGTCTCCTTTTTGCAGGCTGCAGGTTTGTAGTTCCTCCTGTTTTTGATGTCTGTCTCCAGTGGCTAAGGTTGGTTCAGTGGGTTGTGTAGGCTTCCTGGTGGAGGGGGCTAGTGCCTGTGTTGTGGTGGATGAGGCTGGATCTTGTCTCTCTAGTGGGCAGGTTCACATCTGGTGGTGTGTTTGGGGTGTCTGTGGCCTTATTATGATTTTAGGCAGCCTCTCTGCTAATGGGTGGGGTTGTGTTCCTGTTTTGCTAGTTGTTTGGCATAGGTTTTCCAGCACTGTGGCTTGCTGGTCGTTGAGTGAAGCTGGGTGCTGGTGTTAAGATGGAGGTCTCTGGGAGATTTTCGCCATTTGATATTATGTGGAGCTGGGAGGTCTCTTGTTGATCAGTGTCCTGAAGTTGGCTGTCCTACCTCAGAGGCAGAGCCCTGCCTCCTGGCTGGAGCACCAAAAGCTTTTCATCCACAGGCTCAGGATAAAAGGGAAAAAAAGTAGAGGGAATTAGTAGAAGTATGAGGAAAGAAAGAAGGAAAGGAGGGTAGGAAGGAAGGAAGAAAGAAAGAAAGAAGCAAAGAAGGAAAGAAGCCAAGAAGGAAAGAAAGGAGGGAGGGAGGGAGGGAGGAAGGAAGGAAGGAGGGAAAGAAGGAAAAAAGACAGAAAGAAAGAAGATACAGTAAAAATAAAATAAAGTATAATAAAGTTATTGAATTAAAAACTTCTTATTTAGAAAAAAAAAAAAAAAAGGGACGGAAAGAACCTTAGGACAAATGTTGGAAGCAAAGCTATACAGACAAAATCTTACACAGAAGCATACACATACACCCTCACTAAAAGAGGTAAATGGGGAAAAATCCTAAATCTTGCTGTCAGAGACCACCTCCTCAATTTGGGATGATTCGTTGTCTAAAGGAGGGAAGGAAGGACGGAAAGAAAGAAAGAAAGAACGAAGGTAAAGTATAATAAGGTTATTAAAATTAATTATTAAGAAAAAAAATTAAAAAAAAAAACATGGACGGATAGAACCCTAGGACAAATGGTGCAAGCAAGACTATACAGACAAGATCTCACACAGAAGCATACACATACACATTCACAAAAAGAGGAAAGGGGAAAAAATCATAGATCTTGCTCCTAAAGTCCACTTCCTTAATTTGGGATGATTGGTTGTCTATTCAGGTATTCCACAGATGCAGGGTACATCAAGTTGATTGTGGAGCTTTAATCCGCTGCTTCTGAGGCTGCTGGGAGAGATTTCCCTTTCTCTTCTTTGTTCTCACAGCTCCCAGGGCTAAGCTTTGGATTTGGCCCTGCCACTGCGTGTAGATCGCTGGAGGGCGTCTGTTTTTTGCTCAGACAGGATGGGGTTAAAAGAGCCGCTGATTGGGGGCTCTGGCGCACTCAGGCCGGCGGGGACGGAGGGGCACAGAGTGCGGGGCAGGCCTGCGGTGGCAAAGGCCGGCGTGACTTTGCACCAGCCTGAGGCGCGCTGTGCGCTCTCCCGGGGGAAGTTGTCCCTGGATCCCGGGAACCCGGCAGTGGCGGGCTGCACAGGCTCCGCGGAAGAGGGGTGTGGAGAGTGACCTGTGCTCGCACACAGGCCCCTCGGTGGCGGCAGCAGCAGCCTTAACGTCTCCCGCCCGCCTCTCGGGTCCGCGCTTTTAGCCGCGGCTCGCGCCCGTCTCCGGGGTCCGCGCTTTCAGCCGCGGCTCGCGCCCGTCTCTGGATTCCGCGCTTTCAGCCGCGGCTCGCGCCCGTCTCTGGGGTCCGCGCTTTCAGCCGCGGCTCGCGCCCGTCTCTGGGGTTCGCGCTTTTAGCCGCGGCTCGCGCCCGTCTCTGGAGTTCCTTTAAGCAGCGTTCTTAAACCCCTCTCCTCACGCCCCAGGAAACAAAGAGGGAAGGAAAAGTCTCCTGCCTCTTCTGCAGGTGCAGGCTTTTCCCCGGACTCCCTCCCGGCTAGCTGTGGTGCACTAACCCCTTCAGGCTATGTTCAAGCCGCCAACCCCAGTCCTCTCCCTGCGCTCCGGCCTCAGCTCGCAGCCCCGCCCGCCCCGGCGGGTGAGCAGACAAGCCTCTCGGGCTGGTGAGTGCCGGTCGGCACCGATCCTCTGTGCGGGAATCTCCCCGCTTTGCCCTCCGCACCCGTTGCTGTGCACTCCTCCGCAGGTTCGAAGCTCCCCCCTCCGCCTCCCGCAGTCTCCGCCCGCGAAGGGGCTTCCTAGAGTGTGGAAACTTTTCCTCCTTCACAGCTCCCTCCCACTGGTGCAGGTGCCATCCCTATTCTTTTGTCTCTGTTTTTTCTTTTGCCCTACCCAGGTACGTGGGGAGTTTCTTGCCTTTTGGGAGGTCTGAGGTCTTCTGCCAGCCTTCAGTAGGTGTTCTGTAGGAGTTGTTCCACGTGTAGATGTATTTCTGGTGTATCTGTGGGGAGGAAGGTGATCTCCGCGTCTTACTCTTCCGCCATCTTCCGCCTTCTCTATTTGTAGACTTTTTGATGATAACCATTCTGACTGGTATGAGGTGATATCTCATTGTAGTTTTGATGTGCATTTCTCTAATAATTAGCAGTGTTGAACATCTTTTCATGTGTCTGTTGGCCGCCTGTATGTCTTCTTAAATGGCAGATATGGGGGCTTTTTTGATATTTCAAAATTGTTTTTCGTATATGTAGTTAGAGAAAGCCAGCTTGATAAAAATCATTTCAAAATTCTGACCCTGAGAGAACAAAAGTATTCTTAGGAGAAAGCTTGAAGTTATAACTCTTATCATGTGCTTGAAACGTAAACACAGTCCACACTGCCTGAGGCTACAGCTTTGTTTCAGTTAGTAAAACCTAAAACTGAGAAAAAAAAATTGTAAAAAGAGTCATTTTTATCTTCAAGCAGGAAAACTATTCAATCTCTGTCTGTGTCTACCTGAATGTATGTATGTCTGTGTGTATACATAAATATGTCTCTACATCTCGATGGTGTTATCAAAATTAATTTGTACAAGAGATCTATTTAACTGACTTAAAAGTAAAGGTTTAAAAATAAAATATTTCTAGAAGTAACTTAAACTATTCCCAATTTTTAAAGGATCACATGTTCTAGGATTAATCTTTAATGAATGAAAACAAGTTTAATTTGATTAACATAGACATGTCTTTAGAGTCATCAACATGAAGTATAATGCTTTTATGTTACCTAGGTTTACTAAAAGTCTATAAGCTCATGTGTTCTCTGTTACAAAATTTGTCAGCAGGAAAATTAAATTGGTATGACAATATTTCATAAGCAATGAAGTAGAGATAAATGGATAAAAATTTTGGGGTGAACTCTTTATGAATAATTATGTTTTATGGTCTTTCTATCTAAAAATAGTTTCTCTAGATTTTTGGTAACTTGAAATTTTAGAGTTCTGCTAAATTAATTTAAATGATGGAAATTCATTAAATGTCTAGATCATTTTTAATAAGATAAAATTCTGGAACTTTAATTGCTAAAGAAGTCTATATTTACCTATTTTTTATCATATTTGACTGTATTTAGAGAGACTGAATATGTTTGACACTATTAATAATATATTTTGTGCTTCATTGAAAGATGTACTATGACATGAAACATATTTCAAGAAAAAAAAAAGAGGGAACCCAGAGAAAAGAGTTTTATGCATGGTCAAGACTGAATAAAAATAGATAGAATGTCATTAAATGAATGAATTTTAATATTAAAGGTAAAATGGTGCAAAACTAGAATTTATTTTTTTCTTTGTTAAGAGGACAAAGTTTTCTTGAAATATTGATCTCCTTTTGATGACAGATTGCAAAGTTTGTTTTTTTAGTAATTTGTTAAAACTTTCTGTATTCGCCTTTGAAATCTTTTATTGTCACTGTGGTTAAATAAGTATTGTTTCACAGTGACCTATGATCCTACTTAACCAAACATTTTAAACCTTTTGATATCTTTGACAAAATTCCTAAAATCAAATTGTGAAGGAAGGTCCTTTGACCTCTAGCTAACTGTGGGATGCCTCAGAGAACCCCTAAACATCTCAAAGAGAAATATTAAATTAACTAGGCTCATTTGGTATGTTAAATTACCTGGAGAACATTGTCAAATGAGTAATGATAAATCTCCTCAAGTTACATTGTATGGGTAAATATTAATACACATGTTCTAGAAATTATATGAAGTTCTTAAAATTTAAAATGTCCTGGTATGTTGTCAGTCATAATTCTAGTTATTATCTTAAAATACTGTATGTTACAGAAATTGTCAAATTTCCTTGACAATTGCATTGTAATCAGGTATTTCCCTTTAAGTCCTTTGTTATTTATGGAGAGTTATTGTCTTACTCTCATACTTTTACAAAAATGCTGGTAGATGATTTGCTCTTATGCTTCAAAACAAAATTAGACTCAGTAACAAAATGACTTTTACCTTCTATGAGGGCTATTTCAAAACTGGCTCTCTTATGTAAGGTTACTGAAGAAATAGTAATGGTGTCTCCTTTAACTGTTTGTGTCCCAGACTCAGTTGAGTCTCTTTTGACCTCTCACCACATTTAGCACTATTCTGTGAGCTAACTAACTTCTTATGAAGTATTGTTTCTTTCAGCATAAATACTACCATTGTTTGCTGTAATAACCTTAACCCTACAACTTCTTCCTGCATTACAGGAATAAAGAAACCATGATTGAATTTTATTAACAGATGATTTTCTCCCTCCCAAGAATGATTTACAAAAAGCTCCTATTGATAAGGCTGATGTAATTTAGTTTACAGATGGGTCTTACTTAAAAGATGAGCAAGGACATTACTGAGCTGGATATGCAGTAATGCCCACAGTGGACATAACTGAAAGCTTTCATTTACCAGAAACAAAGTCAGGACAAGCCAAATTCATTGCTGTAACCCAAGCTTATCAATTAGAAAATACCAGATAACAAATATTTATATTAAGAGTCATCATGCCTTTGAAGTGGCACAAGAATTTGGAATGTTATAGAAACAATGAGGTTTTTAACCTCTTTAGCACTATCTATGAAAAACAATGGAAAACAGGTTGCAGAGTGATTAATTGCTACACAACTGCCAAAACAGTTAGCAATTATTTAAACACCAGGGCATTTCAAATCTGACACTATGGAAGCTAAAGGAAATCAGCTTGCTGATGCTGCAGTTGAAACTGCAACTTTACTCATCCTGTCCAGCCTTGAGAATGTTCCCTGCTCTCCATCAACCCTGCTAATCCAGTAAAATATTTCCTTCTACAGGCTCAGGAAATTACCACTAAAGAAGACAAACATATATGGCAACAAAAAGGGGGAATTTTGATCCCACAACACAAAATGGTTTGGATCTGATTTTTAAAAATAAAACAAAGTGAAACTACAGTGTCTGTTGTATCACAATTGCTGTTACTCCAGCATGTACATTCTTTAACTGATTGGACACCTGAGAAAATGGTTTTGTTGGGAAAACAATATTTTTGGAAACTTTCATCCACCGTGGTTCAAGGGAAATATATGACATTATTGTCAGGGTCTTATTGAGGCACCTAAAAGAAATAAAACATTGGTAGCTAACTACTTTTACAGAAAGATCCAAGGAGACAAAAATTTCAAAGATCATGGATTACAGCCTAGAGATCCTGTTTATTGAAAATAATATCAAATAAGAGATTATTTTCAGCCACAATGGAAAGGATCTTATTAGGTATTATTACTTAATCCATGTACAGGCAAACTGAAAGACATAAATTCATGGATTCACATATCTCATTAGAAAAGGTTCCTGCACCTGAATGGACTTCAACTCCCGTTTCTGACACCCCACTTTGACTTACTAAGACACACATCACCAAGCTAAGAAGAGGAAAACAACATCAGCAGACAGCTAGCCCAAGACTCCAGACCAGGCCTTTAATACCCATCCCACTAGTTCAAACTGTACTATTTTATCAAATGTCTGTACCTCTGTCAAAATTGAAAGTTTTTTTTTTTTTTTTTTTTTTTTACTTCTAACCATGCTTTTGTCCCAGTGTTTAGGATGAAAAGAAAATTCTTTAGTAAAGTTGTCACAGTGAATAGCCACTCAAGGCAATTTGACAAATTGTTGGATCTCTCATCAAATTCCTCAATCAACACAATATAATACCAGTATAGGCCTCTCATAATTCTTGAAATGTGATCAACCTCCCTCTGGCCTAACCTTTCAGGCTCAAATTTTCCAACATATTAATATGTCCATCCCTTGTCTGACACTATCCTCAGTCCTTGGAGACCAGATACAACTTACCCTAGGACACCCTCACTCTGTCTTTGTCTTGATTAACAGATGTCTTAAAGGGAGAAATAAAAGTCATGTGTGCCAGCAACACCCTCACAATAAATATCATAAAGATAGCTGCAAAAGAAGGGACCTGTGGTTTAATACTCTGTTAACAAAACTTCCAGTTGATGAAGCTATCAATGAGAGCACTCCAGGAGGGATCACTTGCACTCCCCATATTTTGTTTTCATATGTGGTATTGGAATTGACCCACCTACCCAAGATGGGCATATAAATGCCTTAAGAGCTGGCAGATAGAACACTTATACTTATTAGGACATTATGTTACCTCAGTGTCTACACATAAGGAAACAGAAGAACCTTCTTTTCTCTCCATTACAGAGTCATGAGATGCATATTAACAGGATACTAAGGTAACTGGTAACAAAGTCTTTTGGGAATATTGATTCCTAGTGCAGGAATATATATAAACAGAGATAATGTCAGAAATCTATCAGTCACCATTGGTCAAATAGCTATAAGAGACTGCAATAAGCATTGCAGCATAGGACTTATATCAAGATGGCAGACTAAGAGAATGCAGAACTCACCTTCCCCCATGAACACATCAAAAATACATCTATATTTGGTTCAAGATGGTGGACTAGCGAGAGCACCAGGATCACAAGTAACTGCTGAACAATCATCGACAGGAAGACACTGGTACTTACCAAAAAAGATACCCCACATCCAAAGACAAAGGAAAAAACCACAGTGAGATGGTAGGAGGGGGTGCAATCACAAGAAAATCAAATCCCATAACCACTGTGTGGGTGACTCACAAACTGGAGAACAATTATACCACAGAAGTCCACTGGCTGGAGCGAAGGTACTGAGAACCATGTCAAGCTTCCTGACTGGGGGTCCGGCAATGGGAAGAGGAATTTCCAGAGAATCAGACTTTGAAGGATAGTGAAATTTGACTGCAGGACTTTGACAGGATTGGAGGAAACAGAGATTTCACTCTTGGAGGACACACACAAAGTAGTGTGTGCATCAGGACCCAAGGGTAAGGAGCAGTGACACCATAGGGGATTGATCCAGACCAACCTGCTAGTGTTGGAAGGTCTCCTGCAAAGGCGGGGGCAATATTTCAGTTCCCAAATATCAGAAAGGAAACAGACACCCAAGTCCAGGAAGCACAGAGAGTCCCAGGCAGGATAAACCCAAGTAAAAACAGGCCGAGACACATAGTAATCATATTGACAAAAATTAAAGATAAGTTATTAAAAGCAAGAAGGGAAAAATGATAAATAATGTACAAGGGAACTCCCATAAGCTTAAGAGGTGATTTCTCAGCAGAAACTCTACAAGCCAGAAGGGAGTGGCACGATATACTTAAACAAATGAGAGGGAAGAACCTACAAACAAGATTACTGTTCCCGGCAAGTATCTCATTCAGACTGACAGAGAAATAAAAAGCTTTACAGACAAGCAAAAGCTAAGAGAATTCAGCACCACAAAAGCACCTCCACAACAAATGCTAAAGGAACTTCTCTAAGTGGGAAACACTAGAGAAGAAAAGGACCTACAAAAACAAACCCAAAATAATTAAGAAAATGGTAATAGGAACATACATATATATATATATATATAGTTAATTACCTCAAACGTGAATGGATTAAATGCTCTTACTAAAAGACACAGGCTCACTGAATGCATACAAAAACAATATATATGCGATCTATGAGAGACACACTTCAGACCTAGGGACACATACAGAATGAAAGTGAGGGGATGGAAAAAGATATACAATGCAAATGGAAATCAAAAGAAAGCTGGAGTAGCAATACTCATATCAGATAAAATAGACTAAAATAAATAATGTTACAAGAGAAAGGAAGGACACTACATAATGATCAATGGATCAATCCAAGAAGAAGATATAACAATTATAAATATATATGCACCCAACATAGGAGCACCTCAATACATAAGGCAAATGCTAACAGCTATAAAAGAGGAAATTGACAGTAACACAATAATAGTGGGGAAATTTAACACCTCACTTACACCAATGGACAGATCATCCAGACAGAAAATTAATAAGGAAACACAAGCATTAAATGACACAATAGACCAGACAGATTTAATTGATATTTACAGGACATTCCATCCCAAAATAGCACATTACTCTTTCTTCTCAACTGCACACAGATCATTCTCCAGGATAGATCACATCTTGTGTCACAAATCAAGCCTCAGTAAGTTTAAGAAAATTGAAATCATATCAAGCATCTTCTCTGACCACAACTCTATGAGATTAGAAATAAATTACAAGGGAAAAGAAGTAAAAAAACACAAACACATGAGGCTAAACAATACGTTACTAAATAACCAAGAGATCACTGAATAAATCGAAAGGGAAACATAAAAATACCTAGAGACAAATGACAATGAAAACACGATGATCCAAAAGCTCTGGGATGCATCAAAAACAGTTCTAAGAGAGAGGTTTATAGCAGTACAATCCTACATCAATTATCTCGAATAAACAATCTAACCTTACACCTAAAGGAACAAGAGAAAGAAGAAAAAACAAAACCCAAAGTTAGCAGAAGGAAAGAAATCATAATGATTAGAGCAGAAATAAATGAAATAGAAACAAACAAAACAAGAGCAACTATCAATGGTTCTTTGAGAAGGTAAACAAAATTGATAAATCTTTAGCCAGACTCATCAAGAAAAAGAGGGAGAGGACTGAAATCAATAAAATTAGAAATGAAAAAAGAGAAGTTACAGTGGACACTGCAGAAATACAAAGCATCATAAGAGACTACTACAAGCAAATCTATGCCAAAAAAATGGACAACCTGGAAGTAACAAACAAATTCTTAGAAAGGTGTATCCTTCCAAAACTGAACCAGGAAGAAATAGAAAATATGAACAGACCAATCACAAGTAATGAAATTGAAACTGTGATTAAACATCTTCCAACAAGCAAAAGTTCAGGACCAGAGGGCCTCACAGGTGAATTCTATCAAATATTTAGAGAGGCTCTAACACCCATACTTCTCAAAACCTTCCAAAAAATTGCAGAGGAAGGAACACTCCCAAAGTCATTCTATGAGGCCACTATCCCCCTGATACCAAAACCAGACAAAGATACTACAAAAAAAAAAAAAAGAAAATTACAGACCAATATCACTGATGAATATAGACGAAAAACTCCTTAGCAAAATACTAGCAACAGAATCAAACAACACATTAAAAAGATCGTACATGATGATCAAATGGGTTTTAACCCAGGGATGCAAGGATTCTTCAACATACACAAATCAATTAATGTGATACACCATATTAACAAATTGAAGAATAAAAAACATAAGATCATCTGAATAGATGCAGAAAAACTTTTGACAAAATTCTATACCCATATAAAACAAAAAACTCTCCAGAAAGTGGGCATAGAGGGAACCCATCTCAACATAATAAAGGCCATATATTGCAAACCCAAGGCAAACATCATTCTCAATGGTGAAAAACTGAAAGAATTTCTGCTAAGATCAGGAACAAGACAAGGATGTCCACTCTTGCATTATTATTCAACATAATTTTGGAAGTCCTAGCCACAGCAATCAGAGAAAAAAAAGAAATAAAAGGAATACAAATTAGAAAAGAATAAGTAAAGCTCTCTGTTTTCAGATGACCTTTCAGATGACCTTATACTATACATAGATAATCCTAAAGATGCCACCAGAAAACTACTAGAGCTCATCAATTAATCAGTAAAGTTGAAGCATACAAAATTAATGTACAGAAATCTCCTGCATTCCTATACATTAACAAAGAAAGATCAGAAGGAGAAATTAAGGGAACAATCCCATTCACCACTATAACAAGAAGAATAAAAAAACCTAGAAATAAACTTACCCAAGGAGGTAAGAGACCTGTACTTGGAAAGCTATAAGACACTGATGAAAGAAATCAAAAACACTGTAAACAGATAGAAAGATAAACCATGTCCTTAGATTGAAAGAATCAGCATTATGAAAATGACTATACTACACAAAGCAACCTGCAGATTCAATGCATTCACTATAAAGTTACCAATGTTGTTTTTTTGTTTTTGTTTTTACAGAACTAGAACAAAAATTCTTAAAATTTATATGGTGACACAAAGACCCAAAAAAGCCAAAGCAATCTTGAGGAAAAAAAAACAGAGCTGGAGGAATCAGACTCCCTGATTTCAGACTATACTGCAAAGCTACTGTAATCAAGACATCATGGTACTGACACAAAAACAGAAATATAAATCAATGGAACAGGATAGAAAGCCCAGAGATAAACCCACATTTATGGATTTAGACCCAAGTGTAAGACCAGACACTATAAAGCTCTTTGAGGAAAACATAAGAAGAACACTCTTACATAAATCACAGCAAGATCTTTTTTGAACCACATCCTAGAATAATGGAAATAAAAATAAACAAATGGAACCTAATGAAACTTAAAAGCTTTTGCACAGCAAAGGAAACTATAAACAAGATGAAAAGACAACCTGAGAAAATATTTGCAAATGAATTGACGGACAAAGGATTAATCTACAAAATATATAAACAGCTCAATATTAAACAAACAAACAAACAAACAACCCAATCCAAAAATGGGCAGAAGACATAAATAGACATTTGTCCAAAGAAGACATACAGATGGCGTAGAGACACATGAAATCTGCTCAACATCACTAATTACTAGAGAAATACAAATCAATACTATAATGAGGTATGACCTCACACTAGTTAGAATGGGTATCATCAGAAAATCTACAAACAACAAATGCTGAAGAGTGTGTGGAGCAAAGGGAATCCTCTTGCACTGTTGGTGGGAATGTAAATTGATACAGGCATATGGAGAACAGTATGGAGGTTCCTTCAAAAATTAAAAATAGAATTACCAGATGACCCACCAATGTCACTACTGGGCATATACCCAGAGAAAACCATAATTCAAAAAGACACATGCACTCCAATGTTCATTGCAGCACTATTTACAGTAGGCAGGTCATGGAAACAACCTAAATGCCCATCCACAGATGAATGGATAAAGAAGATGTGGTACATATATATAATGAAATATTACTCAACCATAAAAAGGAATGAAATTGCATCATTTGTAGAGACATGAATGGACCTAGAGACTGTCATACAGTGTGTCGTAGTCAGAAAGAAAAAAAAAAACAAATATGCTGTATTAATGCATATATGTAGAATCTAGAAAAAAATGGTATAGACGAACAGGTTTACAAGGCAGAAATAAAGACACAGATGTAGAGAGCAAACATATGGACACCAAGGGGGAAGTGGTGGTAGGGGGTGGTGTTGGGATGAATTGGGAGATTAGGATTGACATATATACACTAATATGTATAAAATTATACCTAAAAAGAACTTGCTGTATAAAAAATTAATCAATAAAATTCAAAAAAATAAGAAAATGTTGCAGAAAAGGAAGAAGAAATGAAAAAAAAATTATCTATAGCTGAACAATTTTCACTGAAAACTAAGTGGAGAATATCAGAAAGCCTCCTGTACAACCAAGGCTGTAAGAAAAATACACACAGAATCACGTAGGAAGAGAAGAGAAACAATCAGGATGAGAACCTATGCCCCTGGGAGGGGAATCGGAGAGAAAGGGTGTATACATAAGCAGAGACTCACCTTGGAGTGTGAGAAGTTCAAGCCACATATTGGACACTGCCCTGGGATTCAAAAAAGGAAACATGAGCCCTTTTGCCTGGTTGGAGGGCCAGTACAACTAACAAAAGTGTTGTGCAAAGCCTTGACTCTACCCATGAAGAGTGCATGAACACTCACATGTTCCTGAAGCAAGGTGGAGAGAGTGGAAAAGCCTGATTGAAATTGTGCAGCCATATGACTGGTCTCCCATGAAATCCCTGGCATGTACTCCAACTTGAGATCAGTTAATACTCCAGCACCATTTACCTCATGAGAACTGACATGGCAGAAGATAAAGCTTGGTCATGTGATGCTGTGGTGGCTTAAAACCTAAGTGGTGTGTGAGCAGGGAGAGAGCATCCATTACTTGTGAATGCACAGATGGTGCATCAGAGGCAGGTCAGGTATTGAATGGTGTCCAGATAGCCACACCCAGTGCCCCAACCCTCACTGATTATCCACATCAGTACCTCTTGCCCCAGCACTGCTTCCCTTCAGGGTTGTATGTGCTTGTGATGGGAAGGGGAGGAACACACACTTAAAGGGAACTCAGCCAGCTAAGACCCAAATCTCAGCATTTCTACTTCAGCAACTTGGGACCTAATCATGCTCCTGATAGAGTGGTGACAGCCACTGAGCAGAAGGAAAGACCCACCTCACACCTGGCTCCAGTCCTGGCCCCTCCATCTCAAGCCCATCTCCTACCAAGTTAAGAGCTTCCAAAATACCCTGAGGAAACCATGATTTGTGTTCACATCAGATCTAGCTCTCCCACAAAACCACTGGGAACACAGAGTCTGTATAGTGATTCTCCCACATATGAACACTACTTCAATGCTGCAGTAGGTAACTGTTTCACATAAAATCATAGAGGCTGAGAAAATTAAGCAAAATGAAAAGTCAAAGAAACTACTCTCAATGGAAAGAGTAAGAGAAACCCCTGAAAAAGTAAATAATGAAACAGAAATAAACAATTCACTGAAGAATTCAAAGCATTGGTAATAAAACTGCTAACTGAATTATGAAAAAGAGTTGATCTACACAGAGAACACTTTAATGAGGAACTAGAAAATGTAAAAAGCACCCAAACAGAGATGGAGAATTCAATAATTGAAATATAAAACACACTAGAAAGGAGGAATAGCAGACTAAGTGATAAAGAAGAAGGCATAAGTGACCTGGAAGAGAGAAGAATAGAAATCAACCAATCACAACAACAAAAAGAAAAACAAATTTTAAAAAATAGAAGCAATTTAAGAGATTTCTAGGATAACATTAAGTATACCAACATTCACATTATATGGGTCCCAGAAGAAGAAGAAAAATAGAAAAAGATCAAAAATGTGTTTGATAAAATTAAGTCTGAAAACTTCCCAAAGCTGAAGTATGAAACAGATATCCAGGTAAAGGAATGGGAAAGAATCACAGACAAGGTAAACACAAACAGATCCACTCCAAGATATATCATAATTAAAATGGAAAAATTTAAAGATAAAATTCTAAGGCAGCATGAGAAAAAAAAGAGTCATATACAAGGGAATCACCATATGGTTATAAGCTGACTGCTTTGCAGAAACTTTGCAGGCTAGGAGGGAGTAGCATAATATATTCAAAGTGTTGGAAAACGCTGCAACCTAGGATACTCTATCCAGCAAGATTACCATTTTGAATAGGAGGAGAGATAAAGAACTTCTCAGATAAGTAAAAACTAAAAGATTTCAGCAATACTAAATAGACCCTAAAAATATGTTAAAGGGTCTTCTCTTAGTGGAAAAGAAAAGGCTATAATAAGAAGTAGGTATCCACTTGAAAGGAAAAATCACACTAGGAAAGGCAAATATATAGTAAAGGCTAAGGATCAAATACTTAAATTAGTTAGTATGAAGATTAAAAGACAAAAAATGTAAAATTATCTATGACTACAATAATTAGTAAAGTGATAAGCAAGAAGATGTAAAATATTGCATCAGAAACACAAAATGTGGGGAAAGGAAGTAAACAATGTAGATCTTTTAGGATGTGTTTGATCTTAAAGGACTACCTGTTTAAAACAAATAGATATTGTTTATTTGTATTTCATGGTAACCACAAATCAAAGTCAACAATAAATACACAAAAAACAAGAGAGAAATGTAGACAAGCATACCACTAAAGAAAATCATCAGACTACAGGGAGTAAACTAAAACAATAAGAAAAGGATAAGGAAGAACTATAAAAACAACAGGAAAACATAAAATAAATGGAAATAAGTAGATTCATATACATAATTGCTTTAAATGTCAATGGAGTAAATGTTCAAATCAAAAGGCATGAGGTGGCTGATTGGATTAAAATACACCACCAGTCTAAATGCTGCTTGCAGACACTCAGAGCTAAAGACACACAAAGACTGAAAGTGAAGGGATGGAAAAAGATATTTCATGCAAATGGAAAAGTAAGGAAAGTTGGTGTAGCAATACTAATATGAGACAAAATAGACTTTAAAACAAAGTCTATAACAAAAGACAAAGAAAGGCATTATATAATTATAAAGGAATCAATACAAGGAGAGGATATTACACTCATTAATATACACACACCTAATATAGGAGCACCCATATATAAAGCAAAAAATAGCAGACATAAAGGGAGAAACTGGTAATAATACAATAATAGAGACTTCAGTACTCCACTGATATAGATGGACAGATTATCCAGACAGAAAATCAATAAGGCAACAGAGGTTTTAAATGACACCATAGATCATTTGGACTTGATTGATATCTACAGGACATTAAATCCAAAAAAGGCAGAATACACATTCTTTTCAAGTGCACATGGAACAGTCTCCAGGATAGATCACATAATAGGTCACAAAATAAAACCTTAACAAATTTAATAAGATAGAAATTATATCTTGCTTTTTTTTCTGACCACAATCATATGAAGCTAGAAATCAATTGCAGGAAGAAAAATGGGGGGAAAATGTAAAGACTAAACAACATGCTGCTAAAATACTGTTGGTCAATGAAGAAATCAAAGAGGAAATCAGAAAATACCTTGAGACAAATGCAAAGAAAAACACAACTTACCAAAATCTATTGGATGCAGCAAAAGCAGTTCTACAAGGGCAGTTTATAGTGATATGGGCTTATCTGAAGACACAAGAAAAACTCAAATAAATAACATAGCCTCCCACTTAAAGAAATAAGAAAAATAAACAACACCAAAAATCAGCAGAATGAAGAAAATGATGAAGATCAGAGAGGAAATAAATAATATAGGGACCAAAACAAAGAATAGAAAAGTTCAATAAATTCAAAAGCTGGTTCTTTGCATACATAAAATAATTGATAAACTTTTAACCAGGCAAGTCAAAAAAAAACGAGAAACAATCCAAATAAACAAAATAAGAAATAATAGAAGGAATAACAACCAATACCATAAAGATACAAATAGTCATAAGAGAATACTATACACAATCATAAGCTAACAAATTGTACAACCTAAAAGAAATGGATAAATTTCTAGAAACATACAACATTCCAAGACTGAATCAGGAAGAAACTGATAATCTGAAAAGACTGATCACTAGTAGTGAAATTGAATTTGTAATAATAATAAAAACCCAGCATACAAAAGTTCAGGACCAGGCAGTTTCACAGTAGAATTCTACTAAACACATAAAGAAGAGCTAATATCTACACTTCTCAAACTATTCTGAAAAAAATGAAAAGGAGGGAACACTCAAATTTATTCTACAAGACCACCATTAGCCTGATACCAAAACCAGACAAAGACACTGCCAAAAAAGAAAATTACAGGCCAATATATTTGATGAATATAAGTGCAAAATTCTCAATAAAAATTTAGCAAATTGTATTCAACAATATATAAAAAGGCTCATACACCATGATCAGGTGGTATTTATTCCTGAGATGCAGGAATGGATTAAAATTCACAAATTAATCACACTAACAAAAGGAATGATAAAAATCCCATGATAATCTCAATAACACAGAAAATCATTTTGACAAAATTAAACATCTATTCATGATAAATACCCTCATCAAAGTTGGTATGGAGGAAACATATCTTAACATAATAAAGGCCATTGTGACTCACCTACAGTAACATTATACTCAAAAGCTGATAGATTTTCCTGTAAAATCAGAAAAAGTCAAGGATGCCCACTCTCATCACTTCTATTTAACATAGTGTTGGAAGTCCTAACTAGAGCAACCAGACAAGAAAGAGAAAGAAAAGGCAAACAAACTGGAAGGGAAGAGGTAAAACTGCTACTATATTCTGATGAAATGATGTTATATCTAGAAATCCCTAAAGTCTCCACCCCAAAATGGCTAGAACTAATAAATGAATTCATTAAAGTTTCAAGATATAAGATTAATAAACAGAAATTTGTTGATTTTCTATGCATTAATACTGAACAACAGAAAGAGAAATTAAGGAAATGATCACATTTACAATCACATCCAAAAGAATAAAATACCTAGGGATAAACTTAACCAAGAAGATGAGAAACCTATACTCTAAAAGCTAAAAAACATTGATTAAAGAAATAAAAGATGGTACAAAGAAATGGAAATATATCCCATACTCTTGTGATTGGAAGATTTGATATGGCTAAAATGGCCAAAACACCCAAAGAAAGTTACAGACTTAATGCAATCCCTGTCAAAATACTCATGACTTTTATCACAGAAGTACAACAAAAAATCCTAAAATTTATATGGAAACAAAAAAGACTGCAAATTGCCAAAGCAATCATGAGGATGAAGAACAAAGTTGGAGGTATCATGCTCCCAGACTTCAGATTATACTACATATCTACCTAACTCAAGCAGCATGGTACTGGCACTAAAAGAGACACATAGATCAATGGAAAATAATAGAGAACCCAGAAATAAACCCACACACTTGTGGTCAGTTAATCTATGGCAAAGGAGAGAAATATATACAAGGGAGAAAAGACAGTCTCTTCAATAAGTGATGCTAGGAAAACTAGATAGCTCCATGTAAAATAATGAGATTAGAACATTTCCTCACACCATATACAAAAATAAAATGGATTAAATATAGACCTAGAAGAGAACACAGGTGAAACACTTTTTAACCTAAATTGTAGCAGTATTTTGTCTCCTAAGTTTTTTTAAAAAGCAAAATAAACATGAGACCTAATTAAACCTAAAAGCTTTTGACAGTGAAGGAAACTATTGACAAAATCAAAAGAGAAATTACTGAATTGGAGAAAATATTTGCAAATGATGTGATCGCTAAAGGGTCAATATCCAAAATTTATGAAGACTTCATACAACTCGATATCCCAAAAACAAACAACCAATTTATAAATGGGCAGAAAATGAGTAGGCATTTTTCCAGCTAAGATATACAGATGGCCAACAGCCATATGTAAAAATGATCAACATTGCTAATCATCAGAGAATTGCAAATCAAAACTACAGTATCTTACCTCACACCTGTGAGAAAGGTTATTGTAAGAAGTCTACAAACAACAAGTGTTAGAAAGGATGTGGAGAAAAGGGAAGCTTAGTATACTGTTGGTGGAGTTGTAAATTGATCCAGTTACTATGGAAAATACTATGGAGGTTCCTCAAAAAATTAAGAACAGAATTACCATATTATCCAGCAGTTCCACACTTGGACATATATCCTGAGAAAGTGAAAATGCTCATTCAAAAAGATACATGTAACACTATAGCAGCATTATTCTTTTTTTTTTTTTTTTTTTTTGTGGTACGTGGGCCTCTCATTGTTGTGGCCTCTCCAGTTGTGGAGCACAAGCTTCAGACGTGCAGGCTCAGTGGCCATGGCTCATGGGCCTAGCCGCTCCGTGGCATGTGAGATCTTCCTGGACCAGGGCATGAACCCATGTCCCCTGTAACGGCAGGTGGACTCTCAACCACTGCACCACCAGGGAAGCCCAGCAGCATTATTCTTAATAGCCAAGATATGGAATCAACCTAAGTGCTCATCAACAGATGAATGGATAAATATTTGGTATCTATGTAACATGGAGTATTACCAAGCCATAAAGACTAAGTTTCTGCCATTCCCAACAACATGAATAGACGTAGAGAGTATTAAGCTTAGTGAAGTAAGTCAGACAGAGAAAGACAAATACTGTATAATACCACTTATATGTGGAATCTCAAAATTAAAACAAATGAATGTATATAGCAAAACAGAAACAAACTCACAGATATAGAAAACAATGTAGTGGTTACCCGTGGGGAGAGGGAAGGCAAGTGGGGTGAGATAGGGATATTGGATTAAGAAAAGTGAGATAAGGGTATATGATTAAGAGACTCAACCTACTACGTTTAAAATAAATAAGCAACAAGGATATATTGTACAGGACAGGGAAATATAACCATTATTTTCAATAACTTTAAATGGAGTATAATCTATATAAATGTTAAATCATTATGTTGAACACCTAGAATATGGTAAAACAACTACATTTCAATAGAAAGAAAAAGAATAAAAAAGATAATTGTAGCACAACAGACATCCCTAAATTCCTTAGGTCATGTAGTATTAAATAATAGAGTTGGCTTAGAAATTTATAATCAATAAAACTTTTCCCCAACATACACCTCTACATTTGTTTATTACATTTGACCAATTCTGAAGATACTATGATGGGGAAATGATGTTGCAAAACCAAATGGCTTTTGATTTTTAAAATTATTTTACAAGGGGAAACTTGTGCTGTAATCCAGACTGTGTGTTGTGTTTTCTCACAGGATGAATCCTCTATATAATTCATTTAAAGATTCACAGGACAAATCAAATTCCTAGAAAGGATCCTCTTTCTAGTCTAAGTGCAATCTTGGGTAAATAGATGAGCTCTGGGGGTTCATAGTTTAAATCTCTGCTTATGAGTTATTGTTGTTGACTATATTGATTGTGTTCTGTATTGCTTACAGAGTAATAATCTCTTTTGCCTCTTGATGTGTATTTAAAAAACTGACTAAAATAATGATGCTTAAACAACTTGAAACTGTTTGATCATATCTATAGTTCTACATAAGATAATGGGCATGCAAAATGTACATACAGGGTAAAATTGACAGAAGTCCTTTTGGACTGTCTGGAATTGACTGTCAGTCCTTGCAAAGCATGTAACTGGTATAACTGGTGTAAAAAGAAAGAACCATGCTATAAAGACCCATCATCGAGGGACACGATGGATCCAGGGAAGGTAAACAACCACCCTGGCATCAGAGGACCACATATTTGCTCACCTAACGCTTTCTATTGAAAGATTAATAAACAAAAGGTGAAATTGATGAAATAAAATTTATATGTTAAAGCAGAACAAGAAAATTTAAACATGAAATTCTCTTTTTATCTTTTGGGCCTCCTCCCTCCCTCCATAATGTGCAGTGTGCATCTGCATTGCACATTAAACAGATGCTTGCTCAAACGTAAAAATAAAATTTCTCCTTTTTTTCTGGGGCTAGAAAATTAACTTCTGAAAAGATTAGTTTACTTCCAGCTCTCTAGGGAGTCATAGTGACTTGCTTCTCACTTTGTTATGTGCTTATCTGGACTATGAATCTTTGGTAAACTTTATGTAATATATAAGTATGTCATTTTGATATACAATCTGTTGTCTCCAAAATGTATACAAATGTCCCTTTGACTTCTAACAGGTGGAAAAATTCTCAGAGCTTCTGAGTGTCTATATCCTGGGTTATAATCCTCAATTCAGCTCAAATAAAATTCCCCTTCTTCTTTTTTCTCTCAAATGAAGTATAGTTGATTTATAATATTGTATTAGTTTCAGGGGTAAAGTATAGTGATTCAGTATTTTTGCAGATTATACTTCATTGTAAATTATTACAAGATAATGGCTATAATTCCCTGTGCTATACCTTATTTCCCTGTTGGTTATCTATTGTATACATAGTATTTTGTGTGTTTTAATCCCACAACCCTAATTTATCCTTCCCCCTCTTCCCTCTCCCCTTTGGTAATCACAAATATTTTTCTGTATCTGTGAGTCTGTTTCTGTTCACAAATACGTTATTTTGTATTTTTTTTTTTTAGATTTCACATATAAGTGATATCAAGCAGTATTTGTATTTAACTGACTAATTTGACTCAGCCTAATATTCTCTGTGTCCATCCACATTGCTGTAAATAGCAGAATCTCATCCTTTTTATGGCTGAGTAATATTCCACTGTCTATATATATACCAAGTGTCTTAATCCAATCATCTGTTGATGGGGGCTTGCATTGCTTCCATGTCTTGGCTGTTGTAAATAGTGCTGTTGTGAATATTGGGGTAATATTTTCATTTTTTCAGATGTACACCCAGGGGTGGAATTTCTGGATTATATGATAGTTCTATTTTTAGTTTTTTGAGGAAGCTCATAGTGTTTTCCACAGTAGCTTCACCAATTTACATTCCCTCCAAGAGTGCACAAGTGATCCCCTTTCTCCACCTCCTCTCCAACATTTCTTATTTGTAGAACTTTTGATGATAGCCATTTGGACAGATGTGAGGTGATATCTCTTTGTTGTTTTGATTTCCAATTCTCTAATAATTATTAATGTTTAGCATCTTTTCATGTGCCTGTTAGCCATCTGTATGTCTTTGGGAAAATGTCTATTGGTCTTCTGCCCATTTTTTGATTGGGCTGCTTTTTAAATATTGAGTTGTATGAGCTGTTTATATATTTTGGATATTAACTGCTTGTCAGTCACATCATTTGCAAATATTTTTTCCCATACCACAGGTAGTCTTATCCTTTTTTGATGTTTTCCTTTGCGTGCAAAACATTTTAAGTGTAATTAGGTTCAATTTGTTTATTTTGCTTTTATTTCTTTTGCCTTAGAAGACTGATTTAAATAAATATTGCTGTGATTTATGTCAAAGAGTGTTCTGACTATTCTCTCCTAGGAGTTATAGCTTCCAGTCTTATAGTTAGGTCTTTAAACCATCTTGAGTTTATTTGTATATTATGGGAGAGAATGTTCTAATCTCATTCTTCTACATGTGGCTGTCCAATTTCCCATCACGACCTTTTGAAGAGACTGTCTTTTCTCCATTGTATATTCTTGTCTCCTTTGTCAGAGATTAATTACCATAGGTGTGTGGAGTTTTATTTCTGGGATTTCTATTCTGTTCCACTGATCTATGTGTCTGTATTCATGGAGTGCCATGCTGTTTTGATTACTGTGGCTTTTTAATATAGTCTGAAGTCTGGGAGGGTTATACCTCCAGTTTTGTTTGTTTGCTTGTCAAGATTGCTTTGAGAATGCTGGGTATTTTGTAGTTCTATATAAATTTTAAGATTATTTTTCTAGTTCTGTCACAATTTTATGGGTATTTTGATAAGGATTGCATAAAACTTTATATTTCTTTGGATAGTATATCCATTTTAACAATAATGCAGGATATATTTTCATTTTTTTGAATCTTCTTCAATTTCCTTTATCAATGTTTTATAGTTTTCAGCAAATATGTCTTTCACCTCCTGGTTAAGTTTATTCCTTGTTTGTTTTTAACATGATATTTTTAATGATTCTTTTTACTCTTTCTTTCTGATATTTCATTGTTAGTATAAAGAAATGTAACAGATTTCTGTATATTAATTTTATATCCTGCTACCTGCTGCATATCTTTATTTTTTATAACAGATTTTTTGTGGAGACTTTTCCATATAGAGTATCTGTCATCTGTGAATAGTGACAAATGTATCTTTTTCTTTCCATTTTGGGTGCATTTGATTTCTTTTCCTTGTCTGAATCCCAGGACTTCCAATTCTATGTTGAATAGAAGAGCTGAGAATAGGCATCCTTGTCTTCTTCCTAAATTTAGTGGGAAAGTTATCAGCACTTCACTGTTGAGTGCTATGTTGGGTTTGTTGTAAATAACTTTTATTAGGTTGAGATATATTTATTCTATACCCATTTTGGCAAGAGTTTTTATCATGAATGGACGATGAATTTTGTCAAATGCTTTTTTGGCATATATTGAGATGATCACGTGGTTTTTGTCTTTCTTTTTGTTAACGTGGTGTATCACTTTGATTGATTTGCATAACTATCACTGTGACCGTGGAATTGAATACAACTTGATCATTGTGTATTATCCTAGTTATGTATTGTTTCATTTGGTTTGTTAATATTTTGTTGAGGATTTTTACCTCTATAGTCATCAAACATATTGGCCTGTAATTTTCTCTTTTTTTGTAGTTTCTTTGTCTAGCTTTAGTATCAGGGCAATGGGGGCCTCATAGAATGAAGGTGGCACTATCCCCTTCTCTTCAATTATTTTGAGAAGGATACGTATAATTTTTTCTTTGTAAGTTTGATAGAAATCTCTTGGGAAGCTGCCTCTTCCTGGACTTTCGTTTGGTGGGATTATTCAATTACAAATTCAATTTCACTTCTAGTGATCAGTGTTTTCAATTTGCCTGTGTCTTCTTGATTCAGCCTCAGCTGGCTGCATGTTTCTAGAAATTTGTCTATTTCTTTTAGGTTTTCCAATTTGTTACCATATAGCTCTTCATAATATTTTCTAATGATTTTTAATTCTCTGTGATATTGGTTGTTATTTCTCCTCTTTCATTTTTTATTTTGTTTATTTGGATTTTTTTAACATCATTATTGGAGTATAATTGCTTTACATTGTTGTGTTAGTTTCTGCTGTATAACAAAGTGAATCAGCTATATGTATATATATATCCCCATATTCCCTCCCTCTTGTGTCTCTCTCTCACCCTCCATATCCCACCCTTCTAGGCGGTCACAAACCACTGAACTGGTCTCCCTGTGCTATGTGGCTGCTTCCCACTAGCTATCTATTTTATATTTGGTAGTGTATATATATCAATTCCACTCTCTCACTTCATCCCAGCTTACACTTTCCCCACCCTGTGTCTTCAAGTCCATTTTCTACATCTGTGTCTTTATTCCTGTCCTGCCCCTAGGTTCATCAGAACCTTTTTTTTTTTTAAGATTCCATATATATGTGTTAGCATATGGTATTTGTTTTTCTCTTTCTGACTTACTTCACTCTGTATGACAGACTCTATGTCCATCCACCTCACTACAAATAACTCAATTTTGTTTCTTTTTATGGTTGAGTAATATTCCATTGTATATATGTGCCACATCTTCTTTATCCATTCCTCTGCTGATGGACATTTAGGTTGCTTCCATGTCCTGGCTATTGTAAACAGTGCTGCAATGAACATTGGGGTGCATGTATCCTCTCAGACCATGTTTTTGTCTGGATATATACCAAGAGCGGGATTGCAGGATCATTGGGTGGCTCTACTTTTAGTTTTTTAAGCAACCTCCGTATTGTTCTCCATAGAGGCTGTACCAATTTGCATTCCCAACAACAGTGTAGGAAGTTTTCCTTCTTTCCACATCCTCTCCAGCATTTATTGCCTCAGTTTCCCTTTTGGCAAAATGGGTTGTTGACAAATTACAAAAATAAAAAAAAAAGAGACATTGAAGTGAATAGACCCTTCCCCACTTAAAGTCTAAATATATTGTTCTTCTCATTAAGAAACTTTATCTCTTTTTTCCTGCCCAGGGCTTACTGTACTTCACTCAGTAAAGATTAGGATGGTGAAGAAAATTAGGATTAAATATATGTGGTTATGGGACTTTTTGAGAAGAAATGAGGACTAACTCTTCCACACATTATATCTGTGCTTACCTCAGTCAGTCACTACCAGGGCCCAGGGCACCTCTCTCATCTATCGTTATTCTGATGCTCATTCCTGTGTTACATTTTACCTTCCCCAATCTCTCTGCTCTGTACTCCCAAATATCCTCCTACATCCCCTCTATGATCTGCAAGATTTCCAATCTTTTGATCACACCATTGTTTACTATCTATCCATACTTTCCTGGATTCATTTTTCTCCTTTCTCTGGTTAAATTCCACATTCCATTAGAGTTATCCCTTGCAGATCATCATAGTTCTCTGTATCATTTTCCTCTAATTTATTTTCTGAGGAAAACTCAAAGCTTGGATAAACATTACTATGTATCTTCTTTACTTCTGCTCCTATGCAAGTGCAATATTGCTGGGGGAAAAATACATAATTATTGCTTCACTCTAAATTAAGCATTTCTTAAGTAGGGAATTAAGAGACACAAACTACTATGTATAAATAGCCAGGACATGGAAGCAACCTAAGCGTCCATTGACACATGAATGGATAAAGAAAATGTGGCACATATATACAATGGAATATTACTCAGCCATAAAAAGAAACAAAACTGAGTTATTTATAGTGAGGTGGATGGACATAGAGTCTTTCATACAGAGTGAAGTAAGAAAGAGAAAAACAAATACTGTATGTTAACACATATATATGGAATTTTAAAAAAAGTTATGAAGAACCTAGGGTCAGGACAGGAATAAAGACACAGATGTAGAGAATGGACTTGAGGACATGGGGAAGGGAAAGTGTAAGCTGGGACGAAGTAAGAGAGTGACATGGACTAATATATACTACCAAATGTAAAGTAGATAGCTAGTGGGAAGCAGCCACATAGCACAGGGAGATCAGCTCAGTGCTTTGTGACCACCTGGGGTGGTGGGATAGAGAGGGTGGGAGAGAGATGCAAGAGGAAGGATATATGTGGATATATGTGTATGTAATATATAGCTGATTCACTTTGTTATAAAGCAGAAACTAACACACCATTGTAAAGCAATTATACTCCAATAAAGATGTTTAAAAAAAACTACCATGTATAAAATAATAATCTACAGTGATATATTATACAGCACAGGGAATATAGCCAATATTTTATAATAAGTTTAAATGAAGTATAATCTATAAAAATATTGAATCAACATGTTGTAGACCTGAAACTAAAATGATATCATAAGTCAGCTATGCTTCAATTAAACAAAAATAACCATTCCAATTCTCAATTTGACATTTAATATAGCTCCTAAATTCAACTATGTTTCTCTAATACGTTTAATTTTCTATTCCTCAAGTGCTATCTATCTGTTCAAATCTCTAAAACCTATTTCTAAAACTCTCACATTCAGCTGAAGACCTTTTCTCAAACTTTATGGAGAAAATAGAAATCATAAGAAACAAACTGTTGTATTTTCCCATCAGGAACTTTAAAAACTTTCCTAAATTTACTTCCATCTTCTCTTTGCTCTCTTCTCCTACTGAAAGCAAATTATTTCTTTTTTTCTCTACCAGGTCATGTATTTACAACTTCCTTATTGCTAAATTCAATTGACACGTTTCTGTCTTTATCTTGCTCCATTTCTCCCTGAATGCAACATATTTAACTATGTTTTTCTTCTAGACACACCCTCTTCACTTGGCTTCTATTACACTGCTGCCATCTGTCCTCCTTCTGCTTCACTGACCATTACTTCTCAGCTCCTTTGTTAGCTCTTCTTTCTCTCCCTGACCATATGTAGGAGTAGTTTGGAGTACCATCCTGGTCCTTCTTCCTTAGTTTTATTTTTCATCAGGTGATCTTTTTTCTTTCCTTGAATTCCTTAACACTATGTTGATAAATTAAAAATTATCAGCAGAAATTCTAGGTTTCCACATTCAATTTCCTGCTTTTCACTTTAACTTGGGTGTCTTAGAGATACCTTAATTTAACAGAAACTTTAATCTCTAAATATTAACAAGGAAAATTAAACTTGCCTCCCATGTCCTCAAACCTATAGCTCTGTAACCTCTCTTCCCAGTAAATGGCAATATTATCTTCCCTGTTTCTCAAACCAAAACCTAGCTGTCATATTTGAATGTAGTTCAGTAAATCTACACCATTCTCTTGCTGAAAAATTATTGTCGACTTCCATTACACTTACATTAAACCCAAACTCTTTAAAATGGCCTACATGGAGCATGATTTAGCTCTCCATTTGAATTTTATGCACTCTTCTCAAGTCTGTTTGTGGCTCAGTCATGCTGATCTAGTTTCGCCTCCTGGATCCTGCTAAACGATTTCCTACCTCAGGATGCTGGCATGCTCTGTTGGTTTAGAATCCCTTCTGTCACTTATTGTATAATTAGTTTTTTCTCCTTACTTTGGATCTCAACTTAAACAAGTATCACCAAAAGGATATTTGTAACCACCATATCTGAAATAAAGTGTATTCCTGGTCCCCAATTTATTATTGTCCATCTCAGCATTTCCCTTTTTCTTCATGGGAGTTACAACTACTGTTTTATAATTATTTATTGGCCCTTAACCTGTTTTGTGTATTGTTCCCTCTTTAGTAGCTATGCTCCCTGGGCTGGGAAGAGATTTTTCTTCTTACAGTTTTCTTTTGAGTGCCTGGCTCTATGAATACTCATTAATGAATGAATTGAATAATGAATGAGGAAGGAGGCCTATATAAAGTTTATGTAAAGGTCAAATTAAATTATGTAGGTCAAATCACCTTTGAACATATTAAAGTGTTAAAGCATTTTTATTCCATTTTTTTCTATAATGAGTGATAGGTCTCACTATCACTAGGACTGTTTCCATCCTCCTATTTTCCAAGCCACCTTTCTACTCTCATTCAGAAATCTTCACAAATTCCATCTCATGCAGGAGGTCTGCACAGACCAGGTAGGTTGGGAGAAAATTCTTACTACCCTCATATATGTCTTTTCTGTATGTCCAATTTCATCTGTAAGGTAAGAAAAGTGAAAATTATGTGGAAAACATTCCAAGAAACTTAATTAACTCTAAAGGATGAGTGTTAAGCTTTTGTGTATATGTTTCGGTATATATGTGTATATGTGTCATTTGTGTATATATGTGAGTGCAAGTGCTGCACATTGGTTTTAAGCACAGGGTTGAGTTGGTGTTGAGCTTTTAAGGCTCCATCCACCCTATTGTCTTGGTTCCTCTGACATTTTGAGGGATGCAGGCTTAGCCACAAAGCAGGCTTAACTGTTAAACAAGGAAGGCTTTTCCTCCTTGTTTAGAAGGTTAATTGAAACCAAGGTGTACTGCTTGTGTAACACTTCTGTTCACACATTAGTTGAAATCCTTTCATCATTTTTCATTTCTCTTATACAATAAAGTTTGTACCCTTGGTATATTACACATGGGGTATCTTTTGAACTATAATCTGACTTTCTATTATGTATACCTTTTCAAAAAAACTCCATCCATCTCCCAATCCTTTGGATACTCTGAAAAACTTATGATTTACTGGCTGTAAATCACCATGTTTGTTTTGTAAACAAAACCATGTTCTCTCATGCCTCCACCAATTTTTAAATTTCATGACTTCTTCCTGATAGCTCTTAAATTTTTACTTTATTTTTTACTCTAGAAAACATCTATCCATCCTCAAGAATCAGTTCAAATTTTACTTCCTTTATGAATTTTATTTAATCTCTCTAGAAAGAGTCATTCCCTCTTCTGTTGTGTCATATCTTCAGGGTATTATTTTGGAATATCCATATTCATATTCATAACTCCAAGGATGCTACTCACATTCTATTCTAATTGAATTATACTCCTTGGAATACACAGTGCATAATCTTGTTGGCCAGATGTGATGACTCATATTTTTATATTCTTCTATACATATTACATGTATCCTATGTATCTCATTACATGCATTATATCAGAGCCTTTAATCCTAAACAATATTTTTATGTCTTTGGTACATACTTGATTACCTGTATTATTTTCCTTACATCTTCTGTATTTACCACTTTTTTCTTATTATTACAAGAAGAAGAAATTTTACCTTTCCTCATGTTGAGATATGGTGGAATTTCTTGAGCAACATACCTGACCTCTCTACCCATTTCTTCTTCTGTCTCTCTTATAACTGGTTATAAATTTGGGAATAGAAGACAACTATAACTTATAGTTCCTCTCAAACCTCAAGACTAACCCACAGATTAGTTTGTCCCTGAAATATAAACACTGCTTTAATGGTAAAGCCTCATGGATAAGATTCAAAGAAGTCAGAGTTAAAATGTGATAGTTTGCTAATAAATGTTTCATTTTTTCCACTTGTAAGTCTTTTTTTGTTCATCTTAGTCTGCAGTGGTCCGATTCTGTTGAATTTTCTCATTGAAATGTCATCTATAATTTAAAGCAGTGAGCCACGATTTAAAATAGAGTAAAGCCAGTCTAGGTCTTGTGATCAGGGTTTGGAGAGCATTGATACTATATTGAAAATCATGTCATATTTAATGGAAAACAGAATCCTCCTATAAATCCAGTAATCAATAGCTTGTTGTCTCTGCTTATTTGAAAATCCTATTCAATAATATTTGTTCTTATGCTAGGTTTTGAATATTAAAAAGCTAAAGAGGACAAATGCTTCCCTCACATAATTTGTCTGAGTTTAATAATTTGACAGCTAGCTAGAGAGTAATGTTAATTAAGCCAAAATCACAGGTTTCATGTGAGTATACACCAGTAAATTTGCTCTAAATTTTCACAGCCTCAATTACACTTTTAACCCAGGTGAGTTCACTTATGACTGTGAACCAATTATCTTAATAAACACTTAGAGGGGGTAAGAGTATATGAATGCAAAATCCAGCACCACTAATATAAAAACAACACATGGTTTAACTTAAGGGAATTTACTCCATTTATAAACAAATTAGGTGACCTTTACCAATTTTGTGGCATTAAGTATAATTTTTATGTTGATAATGTACTCTTCTCTTGACTCAAACTCCAACTTATATGTCTGTTGATATGCTTGTCTGATATCTCTTTAGCTTTCAAATTTATAATCACCAACAAATCAAAACACATGAAACCATCAAAACAAAACAAACACGCAAAGCTGCTGCTTTCACTTTTGCTCAACCTATTTTTACTTCAAGTTTTCTCCATCTCAGTTAATGTCACCACCACCTATTGAGTTGCTCAAGCTCTAAACCTAGAAGTTATTCTCAATTCCTCTTTTACTCCCATCCCTCAAATCCATCTGTCAGCTAGTTCTATTGTCCTACCCCCATAATTATTCTTAACCCACCTCTGCATCTCCATTGTTATCACCCTAGCCTAAGTCACTTAGATTATTGCTGTAGACTTCCAACTAGCCATCTGCTTTCACGTTTATCTCCATTCAACTTATTCACTACAGAACAGTCAGTTACTTTTGAAAATGGAAATATGATTACAAAACTCTCCAGTGACTTCCCTTTGCAGTTAGGATAAAATTTAAGCTCCTATGCATTGTCTACAAAGCCTTAACTAAGTAGATCTTTGCCTACTTTTGAGATCTCACTTCAGCTTATCACTCTCTGTCCCTTGCTCAACGCATTCTAGACACACTAACTCTTTCTGGCTCTCAGACTCACAAACTCTTCCCTGTTGCAGGCTTGCCTCTGCTGTTTCTTTTGCTTTAGCTATTATGTCTCTAGATTTAATTTTCCCTTTCTTGTTTTCTCATCATTCAGATCTAAGTTCAATGTTACCTTCTAAGAGAGGTGTTTCATTGGTCAGATCTACATTAACTCTCCTACTTCTCAGTCACTCTAACTTATGGTCTTTATTAAGACTTGTATTTTTTTTTAATTGAAGTCTAGTTTATTTACAATGTGGAGTTAGTTTCAGGTGTACAGCAAAGTGATTCAAATACACACACACACACACACACACACACACACACACACACATATGGTTGGCCAAAAAATTCATTCGGGGTTTTTCCATAACATCTTACAACATATATATGGTATATCTATCTAGTCTGTCTATCTATCTATCTATCTATCTATCTATCTATCTATCTATCTATCTAACCTATCTATTATTTTTCAGATTCTTTCCCATTATTGGTTATTACAGGTTATTGAATATAGTTTTGTGTGCTGTATAGTAGCTCGTTGTTTATCTTTTTATATATAGCAGTGTGTATCTCTTAATTCCAAACTCCTAATTTGCCCCTCCCCCTAGGACTTATTCCTGTCTGAAATCATTTTGTTTATTTATTTGTTTATGTGTTTATTTTCTGACTCCTTCAAAGAGAAAGTAAGCTCTATGGGAGCTGAGACTCAATCTGTCTTAGTCATGCTTCTGCTATATATACAGAATTCAGAGTAATATCTTAAATCTAATGGGCCTGTGATAAATACCTGTTGAATCAATGAAGGTTAGATTGCTTCAAGAAGATTATGGATCATCAATAACAAATATTTTTCCCCATTTTAAAGTTTAATATATTACTTAATTAATACTTCTCTTTACACCTTCAACTGTTTAATTTAAAATGTTGAGGTTCCAGGTCGAGTCTTCTGAATAGGAATGATGAAAATTTAATACTTTTGGTGAAGGTAGATGGTCCAAAGTGAGCAAAATGTATCTCATGATGAATTCCATGAGAAATACCAGCTGAAGCAAACGTGATTGAAAGTCAGTAATAGTAAATATTATCATAAAATTTTAAGAGATACGCAGAAGATATGAGATCAGAAAATAATCTGAAAATCTTAATAAGAGACACTGTAGGGTTGAGTTAATTGAGATAGAAATAAGAAAATGATTAGTCATTTGAAAATTATGTGCATTTGTCAGTTTTGAATGTTTGAGAAAAACGTTGGTGCTTATTCTTCTGTGTAGAGGGATAAAACAGCAGATGAAGTTGTCACTTCCTTTGGGAAACTACTGCCTTTGGTGGAGTTTCCTTTCTCTAATT
The DNA here is from genome assembly GCF_039906515.1 of Pseudorca crassidens. NCBI lineage: Eukaryota > Metazoa > Chordata > Mammalia > Artiodactyla > Delphinidae > Pseudorca > Pseudorca crassidens. The sequence goes on along the minus strand of NC_090309.1, from coordinate 24,624,972 downwards.
TCTTTCTCTAATTTTCTAAAACATATATTTTTGTATTGTCATTATCTGTTTGGTGCTTACTACCACAAAGACACCCTAAAGGCAGAAACTATAACTTATACTTTCCCTTTGCATCCATTTATCAGCTAGTTCAGTGTGAGGCCCATGGTAGGTGCTCAAGCCATGTTTCTCATGAGGAAGCATAACACTTTCTGTGGTAGTGCAAGCATAAGCCTGGTATCAGAACATCTGTATTCTACTACCTGTTCTGCTCCAATCTGCACTGTAAACCCTCTAAGCTTCATTTTTGTACCAATTTTTATATACAAGTTTGGACTTATAGCTACAGAATCCCTCTTTTCTCCAGCAAATTAGTAGGCAGAGGTTTGCATCTAAAACAGAAATTTGCTGAGTTTGGCTGCAGAAGCTCCTAAAGTGCTCAGGAGTGCTCTGAAATTGAAGGTCTTTAAATTTCTTCAAAGTCTACCTGTAAGAATTCTATTTGTAGCAGGACTTCAAATGAACTTTTCCTATTATTTGAAAATTGCAGGTAAAGCATCGTACAGTAAAGGATTAACTTTACCCAAAGAAAGTTTTGGCCTTTCTGCCCAGCTCCTTGGAGGTAACTTTTAAGCCCTGAGATATCCTGTCTGATAAGAGTGCCTTTATTTACCTGGGGACCAGGGGACATGCCAGATAGTCTATGCTAACAATATGAGCTATGATGGAAGTCTTGGACCACAGAGTACCAACTTGACCTCTGGAAATGTTGGAGACTAAGGTCAACTATGTGTATATAAGCAATTCCTAACAAAATGCTTGAACTCCAAGGCTTGAGTGTGTTTCCCTGGGTGGCAATACTCTGTGAATGTTAGCACACATCATTGCTGGAAGGTGTAAGCACTGTTTGCACCACTCCATAAGAGAGGACAGCTAGAAGCTTGTGCCTAGAACTCTCCTAGAACTTGCTATCTGTGCCTTTTCTCATTGCTGATTTTAATCTATATGCTTTTGCTGTAACAAACCATAAAGATATGTATAACAGCTTGGTTGAGCTCTGTGAATCCTTCTAGTGAATTATTGAATCTGAGGTTTGGAGACCTCTTCTACCACAGGCACAAAGCCCCCAACAAAACGCACTAGTACTTCCCTGCCAAGCTGCCAGACACTTCCTTTATAAGACTTACTGAGAGATGAGATCTAAGTCCAGAACAATTGACTACCACCTTGGCACCTCTGTCTAGTCCACATGAGGAGAAATCTGAGAAGCAGGTGTTATGGGGGTGTGTGATATTGGGGAGACATTGGCCTTATGTAGAGCACAGTGTTGCAGTGAGAGACCTCTCCATCACCTGAAACAAATAAAGGTGGTTCAAAGAGAATCAGTCATAAAGTTTGAGGGTGGTGCCAGATGCAGAGATTGGTAACTACCTCCAACCAAATGTTTTTGTATGGGTGGTTTACCACTCACTCAGTGCTGTCTTGTCCTTAGTAGAGTAGGTGGGAAAGTTTCTAAGAGAGACTTACATGAGTCTTCTTAAAGTTTGGGGATAAATGTGATCATACAGATTGATGCTGATATTCATTTCGACCTAATAGCTCTGAAATAAAGATCTGTGCCGAGTAGCTCAAAATGCAGGACTTATAAAGAAGGTTGTGTACTGTGCCCAATCCCTTTGGCTCCCAGACTGTGGTACAGAGGATTCAAGCAGTTCTAATGGACCCATGTGTAGGAGACTGGAGATTAGAGAAGGGGCCTGAGGCACAGAACAGTCTGGATAGCTACTTAGGGAAATAGTGGTATTCTCTGGCAGGACTTGTGGAAGGATATAGTTGCCCTTCTCTAAAAATATCCCTAAGGAAGAAGGAAACTGGGAGATACTGAACATCATCCTAATTAATACAGTCAGAGGCTACCACACCAGCTTGAGCCACCAGTAGTAGATGGAAATATGTGTAACCAAAGAGAGGCCAGCACCATCCTGAACTCTCACATGTTACAAAAGACCACCCTGTTCTGTCCCATTTTGTCTCACTGTCCCTATCTAACAACAGAGGCATGCGGCTTACACAAGGGAATGGAAGTGTGTCATGTCCTTTTCCCCACCTCAGGCTTTACCAACAATACACCTGCCAACTCTGCACTGGAGGATGGAACTTTGGGAAAAACAGGAGACTAAAGTTTTCAATTAAACTGGACACATTCAATAATTAAATATAATTGAAAATGTATGGAATCAAAAATATCATTACAAAATAAAAATGTGATCTAGCATAGTCAGTGAAATTTTTGACTTAAATAAAATGTATATTTATATCCCCCAAATTGGAGACTTCTAAATAAAGCTGGTGTATTTTTCCTTCAATCCTGTTTTCCCTCCCTCCCTCCCTCTATCCCTCTTTCTTCTTCTCTCTCTTCTCTTTCTCTCTTTTATCTATATTTAGATACCTATCTATCATCTATCTATCTATCTATCCATCTATCTTTCTATCTATCATCTATCTCTGTCATAGGATCCCTGCCATTACAAAATAATGGCGATATTTATTTTTCTCTTTCTGACTTACTTCACTCTGTATGACAGGCTCTAGGTCCATCTACCTCATTACAACTAACTCAATTTTGTTTCTTTTTATGGCTGAGTAATATTCCATTGTATATATGTACCACAGCTTCTTTATCCATTCATCTGTTGATGGACACTTAGGTTGCTTCCCTGTCCTGGCTATTGTAAATAGAGCTGCAATGAACACTGTGGTACGTGACTCTTTTTGAATTATGGCTTTCTCAGGGTATATGCCCAGTAGTGAGACTGTTGGGTCATATGGTAGTTCTATTTTTAATTTTGTAAGGAACCTCCATACTGTTCTCCCTAGTGGCTGTATCAATTTACATTCTCACCATACACAAAAATAAACTCTAACTGCATTAAAAACCTAAACGTAAGGCCAGAGACTATAAAACTCTTAGAGGAAAACATAAGCAGAACACTCTATGACATACATCACAGCAAGATCCTTTTTGACCTACCTCCTAGAGAAATGGAAATAAAATGAAAAATAAACAAATGGGACCTAATGAAACTTAAGAGCTTTTGCACAGCAAAGGAAACCATAAACAAGATGAAAATACAACCTTTGGAACGGGAGAAAATATTTGCAAATGAAACAACTGACAAAGGATTAATCTTCAAAATATACAAGCAACACATGCAGCTCAATATCAAAAAAACAAACAGCCCAATCCAAAACTAGGTGGAAGACCTAAATAGGCATTTTCCCAAAGAAGATATGCAGGTTGCCAACAAACACATGAAAGGATGCTCAACATCATTAATCACTAGAGAAATGCAAATCAAAACTACAATGAGGTATCATCTCACACCAGTCAGAATGGCCATCATCAAAAAATCTAGAAACAATAAATGCTGGAGAGGGTGTGGAGAAAAAGGAACTCTCTTGCACTGTTGGTGGGAATGAACTGCCTTTTTAAAAGCTGCAGTCTCTCCAAGTCAGGATTAAAGGCATCATCAAGGGAAACCTGCATCAAGGCTGATGAGAACCTTACTGAAAGTAGTCATGGAAGTACTTCAGAAAAATTACCTTCCTGCCAGATTCCAAATCTAAACTCTACCATTCTCCAGGAAAATATTTTACTTGTGCTTTCTACCTGCTGCCTAACTTAATGCAAAAGGAAGAAGAACTGGTCTGGCTATGTCAGTCCCACCCTTCTTTCCCCCTTCACTGCAGAACAACAGAGAACAGGCTACTTGTAGATATTACCTTGCAACTTCATGTGTGATCTGAACAGCTTCTTGCTGACCACTGTGTTTGTGTGCACGTAATTTTTGTATTTTTGGTTGTTTGTTCAGTGATTCCACACTAGACTATAATCCCCATGAAGGTAAGATAATGTTTTCATTTTTGTTTTTTCCCACTATAAATACTAGCACAGTCCCATAATCATCAATGAAATACAAAAAAAAAAAAACCTAATTTTTGGGTGAAAAAATGACCTTCTCTAGATTATCAGGAAATGTTTTATTAACCTAGAAGTTGTACATATCATTTATTTCCATTGAACAAATATTGGTTGAATACTATTACAGGCCCGGCACCAGTCTAGATGCTGTATATATATGGCAATAAACAAAACTGACACAGAAATCCATGTCTTATTTTCATTCTAGCTATGAGAAACAGGTTTCTTTCTTTTTTTATTAACAAATAAAAATTGCTGTATTTAAGGTATACAATGTGTTGTTTTTGATATTGTTAACATACCCATCATTTCATATAGTTACTTTTTTGTGTGGTGAGAACACTTGAGATTTACTCTTTTAACAAATGTCAAGTGTATGTTATTATTAACTATAGTCACCATGCTGTACATTAGGTCTTCAGAACATATTCATCTTATAACTGAAAGTTTGTATCTTTTGATCAACATCTCCCTATTTCCCCCACCTCCTCGGCACCTGGTAAACACTATTTTACTCTCTGTTACTATGAGTTCAACTTTCTTATATTCTCTGTACAAGTGATATCATGCAGTACTTGTCTTTCTGTGACTGGCTTATTTCATTTAATATAATGTCCTCCAGGTTCATCCATGTTATCCCAAATGTCAAGATTTCCTTAATTTTTAAGGCTGAATAACACCCTCATTTGGTGTAATTATATTCTTGTTGGAGAGACAATGTTCTAGGCCAAGGTACAGCAAGAATTTTCTGTAAAGGCCAGATAATAAATATTTTTAGCTTTTTGGGTCACGTGGTCTCTATTGCAACTACTCGCAACTACTCAACTCTGCCATTTTAGCACAAAAGCAGTTATGCACAATATGTAAGTGAATGAGTATGGCTGTGTTCCAATAAACTTTATTTACAAAAGAAAATGGCAGGCCAATTGTAGCCCATGAGCTAAAGATTACCTTCCCCTGTTCTAAGTACAAGATAGGGCATGGAACTTACGTGGTTGGAAATATGGAACATGCAATTAGATACCCTCTTTCACTTTACCACAGTTGTAAGCAAATATTCAGATCCAGTATAAGGCTTTCCTCAAGCCATAGGCACAGGACCTTCATATCATAATCAAGATGTCAATAGATCAATTAATTGGTCAATCAAGTATTGATTATTTAGAAGTCTAGTCCCCAATTTGTTTTACACTTTGGAAAAAGTTAGACTTTATACTGAAGGGCTGAGAAATAAATTATGTTCTTTGGGAAAAAAAAACAAGACTCTCTAGAATTCTATAAGAAATCAAATTCTTAGGATCCATCAAACATGTTTTACAACAGTGAAATTCAGTTCATAAAATCTTTTTATAAACTTATTTTTCTCCTGCCATAAAAGGGTGTGAGAAATAAAAGTATGTTAAAAAATAGTTGAATTTTAAGCTCATATGGATCTTGCAGATTCACATTGAACTTAACATCCTAACAGTTTTAGATTTCTATGAGCAGGAGTCAATGTTATAGCATGACGAAATATGTGATAAGAAGAAAGAAATAAGAAATTCAAAGAGAAAACAATGGATTTCTGTTTCAAAGTGTGATTTCTTCACTTTTTTGTTATCATCATTAGAGGGAAAGGGACAGATTAAGCAAAGATTTTGGTGATTTTATACATCTTTGCTGCTTCAGGTCACCAGATATTGCTAAGCAGCAGTTTCCAAGTATTCTGTAAAGGAGGTCTTAGTCTATAAGATAACTAAGAAATGGAGACATTATTTTATTTAAATTCATCATCATTTTCTTGGCTGTTACTCACAGCTATCTATAAGACTTTTCTAATAAGTACTTAGAATATGACAAAAAATAATTACTGAATAGCTGCCATGTGCATGGAATCATGACATCATCAGATTCTTCTCTTTACAAGCTACAGCCTGGAAATTTTAACATAGTAGTTCTGATATTTGGAAGGAAGCATATATTCTTTTGAGAATTTGACTATTAGCTACAAATTTTTTCCCAGAAAATGTATGTGATATATTAGAACCCTTAGTTGTAAACAATAGACATCAACCCTAAGAAATAAGAAAAAGGGAATTTACTAGCAGGATATTGACAGGATTATGGAAGCCATGGACACCTGACAAAGCAGGTGTGAATTTAAGTGAATCTGGAGAACTGAGAAGGATATTGGAAGCATAGCAGTGGCCTTGGGGTTAGCATTCTTGCCAGGATGCAACTATTGCCACCATTGCTTTACTGCTTCTGCTGCTACCACTGCAGTGAATAACTTTAAACTCTTCTCTCCATCCTTTCATCCCTGGATCAACATTTAAGCCTCAAGAGGAACCATCCAACTGGCTAACATTAGGCTCTTTGCTCTGGCTCAGACACAGCCAGAAGGAACGGAGAAGCCAAAATTTTGAATTACCCATCTATGAAGACTGCATATAATGGGGTGTGGGTGATTACCCTAGTCAGAACCAAGGTGATAATAGAAAGGGGAATTTGCAGAATAGCTGAATAATGACAAATGTCCTCTGTAGTTACATACCTACAATACCAATAGAATTTTGGAAATCTTTTCAGGAGTTTATAGACCAAAAGCTACTTATGGATCCTTTAAAGGTCCATTTTCTCCTCCTTTAACATACAACCTCAATTCCATTAAGCCATGAAGAGTGAATCACTATGACTCAAAGTTAAGGTGAAACAATTCTTGTCTTTAAAAAATTTCTCGTCTGATAGGGGCAAGAGGAAATTTACAGAAGTTACTATAATAAAGTGACAGGTAACAATTAAATATATGGTTACTTATAATAGGATTACCTTAAAAAAAGATAGTTATTTCAATAAGAAAGTCCAATGTATGCTTAATTGAGGAGAGCTTTTGAGATGGACCTTGAAGGAAGCTAATATTTCAACAAATGGAAATGGAGCAGAAGGGCATTCTAGTCATGAGCTAAGAAAATAATGTGGGGGAAAGGTAAATACCATTGCAGTGCATTGTATAATCAGTTAACTATTTGAAAATATGGGTGGTGAAGAGGAATAAGGATCAGGACTGTGAGATTTAAGGTGGGAAGAGACCACAAGGACTCTTTGACAGGCTGGGAGCACAATCTTTATACTGTGGTTTGTCAAAAGCTGTGCAAGGTTAATAACAGCATGTGAGCAGATGAAGGACCTGATCATACGTATATTGAAACAGATTTACTCTGGAATATTTTAGAGGATGGACTGAGGGTGAAGAATCCGCAGGCAGGACATCTTTCAAATAACACTTGATGTGACAATGACTGAGAACTAAACCAAGACAATGTAACCAGGAAGAAGATAAATATGAGAGCTACTGTGAAGAAAGTTGGATGAACGGGGTAATGGAGAAGGAGATATTCTATGTGGTCTGCAGATTTGGAATCAGTTTAAATTGCTGGTCAAAAGTAGTGGCTATTATGCCTGCATCCCTGAGGCAGGTCTTCTAAGTCTACTTTTAAAGGTGTTGAATTTGATATACCGTAGACACGTAAAAATGTTGATATCTAGGAGGTAGACCAAAAGGTAAAATAAGTGACTGAGATGACATATACAGTTAACATGGTCAGGTGGGAAACATAAAGAAGTGATAAAGGATGAAAATTGATAACATAGAAATATGTGAACTAAAGATTTTTTTAAATTCAAAAATGAAAAATACAAATACATCATAATTATTTATTGTCTTTCATAGTTTATTTCTTTGATTTGAAACCCAAATGTTTAAGGTTTTTTTAAAATAAAATGAATATAAGACTGTTATTCTTGCATTTTGAATTTCAAAGTAAAATAAATATTCAATTGTAATATTTTAAGTGGAGATAATGTTTAGTTTTATTCATTTTCATAATTTGAAAACAACTAATATAGATGATTCTGAATATGGATAGTATTTTAGTATAGTTGCTTTTGTATTTAGTGTGACTTCTTTGGAGGAGCTTGTAGAATTCTGAAATTTTAATATCATCATATTTGGTTTTTAGTTTTTTGTTGTACTCCAGTTTAGTAAAATTTCTTTGGTTCTCCTTTCACAGAGGAAGGCTAACTTCAAAATGTTAGATCATTTTTATAAAATGTAAAGTCAGACAGAGACAAGATGGTGGAGTAGAAGGACATAAGCTCACCTCTTCTTAAGAAAACACCTAAATCACAACTAACTGCTGAAGAACCATCAAAAACAACAACAAAAAAGCTGGAATATACCAAAAAAGATACCTTATGTCCAAAGACAAGAAGAAGCCAAAACAAAATGGTAAGAGGGGCACAACTCAATAAAATAAAATCCCATACACACAGGGTGGCAACCGACAAACTGGAAAATAATTATACCACAGAAGAAATTCTCCAACAGGAGTGAACATTCTGAGCCCCACATCAGGCTCATCAACCTGAAGGTCTGACAATGGGAGGAGGAGCGGCCAGAGAATCTGACATTGAAGGCCAGTAGGGTTTGATTGCAGGAATTCTACAGGACTGGGGGAAACATAAATTCCACTCTTGGAGTGGGCACACAAGGTCTCATGCAGAATAGGACCCAGGAAGTAAAGCAGTCTTCTCATAAGAGCCTGAGCCAGATCTACCTGATAACGTTGGAGGGTCACCTGCAGAGGTGGGGTTGCTGTGGATCACTGAGAGGACAAAGACACTGGAAGCACTAGTTCTGGGGTGTACTCATTGGCATGAGCCCTCTGGAGCCTGCCATTTTCTCACAAAGACCTGGCTTCACCCTACATCCTGCAGGCTCCAGTGCTGGGATGCCTGAGCCCAAAAAACTAACACGGCAGGAATGCAGTCATGCCCATCAACTACAGGGCTTAAAGTCTTCCTGAGTACAGAGCTGCCCACTAAATACACCACTTGACATTGCCTTGCCCATCAGAGAGAAAAGAACCAGCTCCACACACCAGTAGGCAGGAACCAGTCCCTTCCACCAGGAATCCTGCACAAGCCTCTTAGATATCTTCACACACGAAGGGGCAAATAGCAGAAACAAAAAGAACTACCACCCTGTAGCCTGGGGAATGAAATCACAATCACAGAAAGTTTGACAAAATGAGGCAGCAGAATATGTCCCAGATAGAGGGACAAGATAAAAACTCAGAAGAACAACTAAGTGAAGGGGAGGAAGGCTATCAACTTGAAAAAGAATTTAGAGTAATTATAGTAAAGATAGTCCAAGATCTCAGAAAAAGAGTGGAGGCACAGATCGAGAAGATACAAGAAATATTTAACAAAGACCTAGAAGAGCTAAGGAGAAGAGAAAGAGAAGAGAGAGAGAGAGAAATGGTCTGTGAAAATATTTGAAGAGATAATAGCTGAAAACTTAACTAACATGGGAAAGGAAACATTCAACCAAGTGCAAGAAGCACCGATAGTCCCAGACAAGATAAACACAGGGAGGAACACAATGAGACACATAGTAATCAAATTGAAAAAAATTAAAGACAAAGAAAAAATATTAGAAGCAACAAGGGAAAAGCAACAAATAAAATACAAGGGAATTGCCATAAGATTATCAGCTGAGTTTTCAGTAGAAATTCTGCAGGTCAGAGGGGAGTGGCAAGATATATTTAAAGTGATGAAAGGGAAGAACTTAGAAGCAAGACTACTCTACCCAGCAAGGATCTCATTGAGATTCAACTGAGAAATCAAAAGTCTTACAGAGAAGCAAAAGATAAGAGAATTCAGCACCACCAAACCAGCTCCACAACAAATGCTAAAGGAACTTCTCTAAGTGGGAAACACAAGAGAAGAAAAGGATCTACAAAAACAAACCCCAAACAATTAAAAATGATAATAGGAATATACATGTCAATAATAACCTTAAACATGAATGGATTAAATGTTCCCACCAAAAGACATAGGCTCACTGAATGTATACAGAAACAAGACCCATACATATGCTGTCTACAAGAGACCCACGTCAGACCTAGGGACACATATATACTGAGAGTGAGAGGATGGAAAGATATATTCCATGAAAATGGAAATCAAAAGAAAGATGGAGTAGCAATACTCATTTCAGATAATATGGACTTTAAAATAAAGAATTTTATAAGAGACAAGTAAGGACACTACATAATGATCAAGGGATCAAACCAAGAAGAATATATAACAATTATAAATATATATGCACCCAACAATAAGGCAAATTCTAACAGCTATAAAAGAGGAAATTGTCAGTAATGCAATAATAATGGGGGATTTTAACACCTCACTTACACCAATAGACAGATCATCCAGACAGAAAATTAATAAGAAAGCACAAGCTTTAAGTAACACAATTGACCAGATATATTTAATTGATGTTTATGGACAGTCCATCCAAAAACAGCAGATTACACTTTCTTCTCAAGTGTACACAGAACATTCTCCAGGATAGATCACATATTGGGTCACAAATGAAGCCTCAGTAAATTTAAGAAAATTGAAATCATCACAAGAACCTTTTCTACTCACAACGCTATGAGATTAGAAATGAATTAGAGGGAAAAAAATGTAAAAAACACAAACACATGGAGGCTAAAGAATACATTACTAAATAATCAAGAGATCACTGAAGAAATCAAAGAGATATCAAAACATACCTAGAGACAAATGGCAATGAAAACACAATGATCCAAAACCGATGGGATGCTGCAAAAGCAGTTCTAAGAGGGAAGTTTATAGTTATACAAGCCTACCTCAAGAAACAAGAAAACTCTCAAGTAAACAATCTAAACTTTCACCTAAAGGAACTGGAGAAAGAAGAACAAACAAAACCCAAAGTTAGCAGAAGGAAAGAAATCATAAAGATCAGAGCAGAAATAAATGAAATAGGAACAATATGGTCAACTAATTTACGACAAAGGAGTCAATGATATACAATGGAGAAAAGATAATCTCTTCAACAAGTGGTGCTGGGAAAACTGGACAGCTACATGTAAAAGAATGAAATTAGAACACTCTCTAACACCATACACAAAAATAATTGCAAAATGGATTTGAGACATAAATGTAAGCCCAAACACTATGAAACTCTTAGAGGAAAACTTAGAAAGAGCACCCTTTGACATAAACCACAGCAAGATCTTCCTGACCCACCTCCTAGGGTAATAGAAATAAAAACAAAAATAAACAAATGGGACCTAATGAAGCTTAATAGCTTTTCACAGCAAAGGAAAGTATAAACAAGTTGGAAAGACAATCCTCAGAATAGGAGAAAATATTTGCAAATGAAACAGTCAACAAAGGATTAATCTCCCCAATATATAAACAATTCATACAGCTCAATATTAAAACAAAACAAACAATCCAACCAAAAAATGGGCAGAAGACCTAAATAGACATTTCTTCAAAGAAGACATAGAGATAGCCAAGATGTGCATGAAATGCTGCTCAACATTACCAATTATTAGAGAAATGCAAATCAAAACTACATTGAGGTATCAACTCACACCAGTTAGAATGGGCATCATCAGAAAATCTACAAACAACAAATGCTGGAGAGGGTTTGGAGGAAAGGGAACCCTCTTGCACTGCTGGTGGGAATGTAATTTGATAGAGCTACTGTGCAGAACAGTATGGAGGTTCCTTAAAAACCTAAAAATAGAATTACCATATGATCCAGCAATCCCAGTGCTGGGCATATACCCAGAGAAAACCATAATTCAAAAAGACATATGCACCCCAATGTTCACTGCAGCACTATTTACAATAGCCAGGTCATGGAAGAAAACCAAATGCCCATCAGCAGATGAATGGATAAAGATGTGACATATATATACAATGGAATATTACTCAGCCATAAAAGGAACGAAATTGGGTCATTTGTAGAGACTTGAGTGGACTTAGAAACTGACATACAAAGTGAAGTTAAGTCAGAGAGAGAAAAACAAATATCGTATATTAACACATATATGTGGCATCTAGAAAAATGGTACAGATGGACTGGTTTGCAAGATAAAAGTAGAGACACAGATGTAGAGAAAAAATGTATGGACACCAAGGGGGAAAAGACAGGGTGGTGTTGGGAGATTGGGATTGACATATATACACCAATATGTATAAAATAGATAACTAATAATAACCTGTTGTATATATATATAAAAAAGACTGTTACAAGAGGTAAAGAAGGACACTACATAATCATAAAGGGATAAGTCCAAGAAGAGGATATAACTATTGTAAATATATATGCACCCAACATAGGAGAAGCTCAATATATAAGACAAATACTAACAGCCAAAAGAGGAGAAATCAACAGTAACACAGTAATAGTGGAGGACTTTTAACACCTCACTTTCATTAATGAACAGATCATCCAGACAGAAAATCAATAAGGAAACACTTGTGTTACATGACACATTGGAGCAGTTGGACTTAATTGATTATGCAGCATTCCATCCAAAAGCAGCAGAATACACATTCTTCTCAAGTACACATGGAACCTTCTCGAGAATGCGTCACATGCTGGGTCACAAAGTGAGACTCAGTGAAATTAAGAAAATTGAAATCATATCAAGCATCTTTTCCAACCACACTATGAGATTAGAAATCAACTACAAGGAAAAGCTTGTAAAAATCACAAAAACGTAGAGGCTAACAATATGCTACTAAACAAGAAATGGATCACTGAAGAAATCAAAGATGAAATAAAAAAATACTTGTTAACTAATGAAAATGGAAGCATGATGATCCAAAACCTATGGGACACAGCAAAATCAGTTCAAAGAGGGAAGTTTATAGCAATACAATCTTACCTCAGGGAACAAGAAAAATCTCAAATAAACAACATAACTTTACACCTAAAGCAACTAGAGATAGAAGAACAATCAAAACCCAAAGTTAGTAGAAGGAAATAACAAAATTGATAAATTTTAGCCAGACTGATCAAGAAAGTAAGGGAGAGGGCTCAAATCAATAAAATCAGAAATGAAAAATGAAGTTTCAAAAGACACCACATAAATACAAAGGATCATGAGAGACTACCACAAGCAACTATAAGCCAATAAAATGGACAACCTGGAAGAAATGGACAAATTCATAGAAAAGTACTATCTCCCAAGACTGGACCACAAAGAAATAGAAAATATGAGCAGACCAAGACAAGTACTGAAGTTGAAACTGTGATTTAAAAAATCACAACAAACAAAAGTTCAGAACCAGATGGCTTCATGGGCGAATTCTATCAAACATTTACAGAAGAGTTAACACCTATCCATCTGAAAATTTTCAAAAAAGTGCAGAGGAAATAAAACTCCCAAACTCATTCTATGAGGTCACCATCATCTTATTACCAAAACCAAACAATGATATCACATAAAAGGGGATTACAGGCCAATATCACTGATGAACATAGATGCAAAAATACTCAACAAAATATTAGCAAACCAACTCCAACAATACATTAAAAGAATAATACACCAAGATCAAGTGGCACTTGTCCCAGGGATGCAAGAATTTTTCAATATCTGCAAATCAATCAGTGTGATACACCACATCAACATATTGAAGAATAAAATCCATATGATCATCACAATAGATGCAGAAAAAGCTTTTGAGAAAATTCAACACCGATGTATGTTAAAAACCCCCTCCAGAAAGTGGGCACTAAGGGAACATACCTCAACATAATAAATCCCATATATTACAAACTTACAGCTAGCATCATACTTGGTGGGGTAAAGCTTAAATCATTTTCTCTAAGATCATGAACAAGTCAAGGATGTCCACTCTTGCCACTTTTACTCACCATAGTTTTGGAAGTCCTAGCCACAGCAATCATAGAAGAAAAAGAAATGAAAGGAATCCAAATTAGAAAGGAAGAAGTAAAACTTGCTGGTTGCAGATGAAGACATACACTGAAGATCTTAAAGATGCTACCAGAAAACTGTTAAGGGTTCATCAATGAATTTAGTAAAGTTGCAAAATATAAGATTAATACACAGAAACCTCTTTCATTTCTGTACACTAAGAACAAAAGATCAGAAAGGGAAATTAAAGAAACAATCTCATTTACCATGGCATCAAAAAGAATGAAATGCCTAGGAATAAACCTACATAATCAGACAAAAAACTGTACTCTGAAAACAATAAGATGCTGGTGAAAGAAATCAAAGATGATACAAACAGATGGAAATATACACCATATTCTTAGATTGGAAGAATCAATATTTTGAAAATGAGTATGCTATCCAAGGTAATCTACAGATTCAATGCAATCCCTATCAAATAACCAATGACATTTTCCACTGAACTAGAACAAAACACTTGTTTGGAAACACAAAAGACCCCAAATAGCAAAAGCAATCTTGAGAAATTAAAATGGAGCTGGGAGGAATCAGGCTCCCTGACTTCAGACTATACTAGAAAGCTACAGTCATCAAAACAGTATGGTACTGACACAAAAACAGAAATATAGATCAGTAGAACAGGATACAAAGCCCAGAAATAAACCCATGAACCTATGGTTGATTAATCTATGACAAAGGAGGTAAGACTGTACAATAGAGAAAAAATAGTCTCTTCAATAAATGGAAAATTAAATTAGAATATTCTCTAACACCATACACTAAAATAAATTCAGAATGGATTAAATACCTAAATGTAAGGCCAGATAGTATAAAACTCTTAGAGGAAAACATAGGCAGTACACTCTTTGACATAAATCACAGCAATATCTTTTTCTATCCTTCTCCTAGAACAATGGAAATAAAATCAAGAATGAACAAATGGGACCTAATTACATTCAAAGGCTTTTTCATAGGAAAGGAAACCATAAACTAAACGAAAAGACAACACACAGAATGGGAGAAAATATTTGCAAGCTATGTGACTTACAAGGGCTTAATCTCCAAGATTTACAAACAGCTCATGCTGCTCAATATCAAAAAAGGAAAAAAAAACAATCAAAAAATGTGCAGAAGACCTAAAGAGACATTTCTCCAAAGAAGACATACAGATGACCAAGAGGCATATGAAAAGATGTCCAACATTGCTAATTATTAAAGAAATGCAAATAAAAACTACAATGAGATATCACCTCACACCTATCAGAATGGCCATCATCAAAATGTCTACAAAAAATAAATGCTGGAGAGCGTTTGGAGAAAAGTGAACCCTCTTATACTGTTGGTAGGAATGTAAATTGGTACAGCCACTATGGACAACAGTATGGAGGTTCCTTAAGAAATTAAAAATAGAGCTACCATATGATCCAGCAGTCCAACTCCTGGGCATATATCTGGAAAAACCATGGTTCGTAAGGATACATGCACCCCAATGTTGACTGCAGCACTATTTACAATAGCCAGGACATGGAAGCAAGCTAAATGTCCATCAACAGAGGAATGTATAAAGAAGATGTAGTACATATATACAAAGGAATATTAGCCATTAAAAAGAATGAAATATTGCCATTTGCAGCAACATGGATGGACCTGGAGATTATCATAGTAAGTGAATTAAGTCAGACTTAGAAAGACAAATATCATGATACTGCTTATATGCAGAATCTAAAAGAAGACACAATGAACTTATTTATAAAACAGAAACAGACTGACCAACTTAGAGAATGAACTTATGGTTACCGGGGGAAGGGTGGGAGGGAGGGATAGATTGGGAATTTGGGACTGACAAATACACAATGCTATATTTAAAATAGATAACCAACAAGGACCTACTTTATAGCTCAGGGAAATCTGCTCAATATTTTGTAATAACCTAAATAGGAAAAGTACTTGAAAAAGAATAGATATATGTATAACTGAATGTCTTTTCTGTACATCTGAAACTAGTATACTGTTAGTCAACTGTATTCCAATATAAAATTTAAAATAAATGAAGCTCAAAAAGAACTTGACAGTAAGACCAGATTCTTGCATATGGAAGAGTTCCATTTTCATGATCATCTTTAATATTCCATGTGTGAATTAAGCAATATCCTTCCATGAGAAAAGAAACTTCTTCTAAATTGTTTCCAATCTTAACATAAATTTTATACCACATAAATAAAAATTACATTTATGGGTAGAGGGCACTTCTGTTTGGAACTCTAAATATTTGATTTTTTCATAATTTCTATAATTTTCTGGAGAATAAAATATTAGTTGGAAATGTCATTTTGATAGTTTGTTCTGGCTTCTGTTATATCTGTTAAGTTGAATACGTGTGTTTGTATGTATGACAAAATACAGCCAATATTAGGGAAAAGAAATAAATCAGGTTTGGACTTTTATCATCAAAAAAAAAAAAGTGAAGTCAGATAATACCTTTTGGAATTCAGTCCTCAACTCCACAGTTTTGATAATGTAGTTTAGGCAATACCTTCATATCTAGAAACCAATTTTAGGGTAGGAAGTCAGGCTAGTTATTATTCCTTGCCCAAGAGCTTCCTAAAGCCACAATTTTTTGAGGAATAAATGAATAGAATCATACATTTTTGTGTAAATACATATGAACACCCATTCAACGAAAGATACAGGGTTTAGATAGGTGGTAATGTCAAGCCAAAAGATCAAATCTGATCTAGTTTTGACTGGTACACTAACCTGGGGATTTTCCTTCAATGGCACAAGGAGGTAGAACTCTTTGAATAGTTTTAAAAGTATTCTCAACTCCATGTCACCATTAAGCCAGATACTTTCAAGCAGTACAGTATCTATTTCATCAAGCAAAGTGTTGGATTGTCTGAGATTCAAATAGTCTGTGGTAATTGCTACTTTGACAACGAGTTTTAACTTTTAACACAAATTTTAAACTTTCACCACAAAGATCTCCCTAGTGAATGGTGCTATGTTTTATAACCTAGGAACATGTTGGTATCTTGAATTAAATTTGTATATCACTGACCATTATAGGACCACCGTATGTAGTCCTGAATACTAATCTTGAATTTGCTCAACATGAACATTTTCCTAATAAACACAAAAAGTAATTTCCAGATGTTATTCCTATCATGAGCATTCTGCTCCAAAGTTAAAATTCCTTTTGACATTGTGAATAAATATAGCTAACTGTAACTGTGTGGTGGTGTTTATATGTGTGCTTTCATCAGCTGTAATAGAATGAACCACAAGAAATTTAACATTTTCCTGCATTGTGTCCTATAAGTGCTTAGCCAACTCTACAATACATTGAATGACAACATTTCTGTATAGACGTATTTTTGCAATTGGTTGTTTCTGCTTAATGCATATAATTCTGGTGCATTCTGTAGACACTTTTAAAAAATAAGCTCAACACCTAAAAAATGTTTTAAAGCCTGAGGAAATTTTCACGTAATGCATAATGACATAGCATTATAGCAATGTTTATTTTATTTATTTTAAAAACTTTAGAAAATTAAGTCCCTTTTTTAAAGTTTATTTTTCGTCACTCATTTTTTCTATATACTGATCATTGTTCTTGTTATGGCTTGTCTCATAATAACGTATTGTCATATTTTCCTGTGTTAAGTCATATTCACCATGCACTCACTTTCTTGCATAGTGAACACATCATATACATATTTTCCTGAAATATTCCCATTGGCTTATCTCTATGCACGCTGTTTTAGAAGGTGGCATGGGTATCAAGTAAAACTGTTTACAAACCTGCAGAACAAGTAGCATAATAATAAATCATCACTTTATTCTGGCCTCAGTTTCTGGGAATAATGGGGAATGTGGTAAACTAGACCTGAAATTACCACATGAGGGAGATTACAAGCATGTAAAATTTACTAAATTATCTTTTAGTTATTGATTTCTTGGTTATTTGAATTTTGGTTAATATGGTCTGTGTGATACCAATCCTTTAAAAGTAATGAGACTTGTTAGGTGTGGTGCAATATTTGGGAGATTTTTGTAAGTATTCCATATGTGCTTAAAAATAATGTGTATTCTGTAGGTATGGGGTTTAATATTCTATGTAAGTTCATAGATAAAACTTGCTAATGTGTGCAAGCTTCCATGTTCTTACTGACTCTTTTCTGCTTGATCTATTGGTTTCAGGTTTTATGTTAAAATCTCTCATTTCAATGTGAACTTTATTTCTATTTATGGTTCTGTTAGTTTTGCTTTATATCTTATGTTTTGATGCTATGCAATTAGGTGCATGTATAAATTTGGAACGGATAAACTAAACATCTTATCGTGCCCCTCCCTTATTTCTTATAATGCTTTTTACATAACACTTCCTTTGTTTCTTTTTAGTATGCATATATGTTTGTTTTGGTTAGTATTTGCCAGACATATCTTTGACTTTCAACACTTCTGTGACTTTATGTATTAGATGTATCTCTTGTAAATGGCATATAATGATACTTATTGCTTGCACCAGGAATTCATGTTGCCATTTTATAATGATGAATGTGAGATTGCTCTCCTTCCCTTTTTTTTTTTTACTTTTTTATTTTGAAGCAATTCCAAAATCACAGAAAAGTTGCAAGAACAGTACAACACCTATATCCCCTTCACTTTGATTCCACTGTTGTTGACATTTGATCACATTTGCTTTATCATTCTCTCTTTGTCTGTTTAACTTTCTCTATATTTTTATAACATTTAAGAATGTCTCAGACATGATTATTGAATGTATATTTTTCTAAAACAAGGACAATCTCCTATATAACCACAGCAAATCCATGAAAATCAGGAGATTAATATTGGTACAACACAACTACCCTACCTTCAAACTCCATTTAGATTTCTTTCCACTATCCCAATAATGTCATTTATAGAAAAATCAGAAAATCAAACATATATACAAGACGTACTTCTCTTCTTCTCTTTTCTTTCTGGTCCAGAGTTTTATCTAGGATTGTGTGTGGGATTTAGTTGTCAAGTCTTCTTAGTCTCCTTAACTTTGGAAAAATTTCTCAGTCTTTCCTTGGCTTTCATGGCTTAATACTTTTAAAGTGTAAAGGTCAATTAATTTCATTACATACTTGTTAAATATTCCCTCATGATTCAATTCAGGTTGTGCAATTTTGGCAAAAATATCACAGACTTGATATTGTATGCAATATGAGGTTGATTTGTCCCACTACTATTGATGATCACTTTTATTACTTGGTTAAATTGGTGTCCGCCATATATTGTCACTGTAAGGTCAATTTAAATTATTTTTTACCTATTAATTATCAAGACCATAATTAACACATATTTCTTGGAGAGCTAGCTTGAGATTATGAAGATATATGGTTCCTTATCAAACTTTCACCCACTGGTTTTAGCAACCATTGATGAGTCTTCTTTTTGATTTATTATTTAATTGAAGGAAGAGGGTAGGGGAAAAGTTGAACAATTCTGATCCAAATGAATTTCTCATTTTTCTCTTTAAAAGACAGATGGGCAAAGAACTTTTTTTTCTCTAGGACGTGGAGCACCTGCTTTTGGAGTCAATTCAGGTGTTTCTTACCTATGCCTCAACTCATATTTACTGAATCAGAACCTGGAGGGTGGAGAATGGGAATCTTCATGTTTCATAGGTTCTCAGATGATTCCTAAATATAGGGAAACACTCTAATAAGAGAGTCAAGGGACTCCTAGTTTAAGGATTTGCAAATTGTGGACAAAGGGCACAGAAGTTGCATTGAATATAAGAGATAATAAATATAACTTCAGACACATGATTGAGACAGAATGGATTTATTCAGTTTAGAATGCTCACATTCTGCTCCCAAATAGATGAATGTGCAGCAAACCATTTAAGCAGATGGCTGTTTTGCTCTACATAATACAAGTAGAGTGGGAAAAAGGGTACTTTTCTCTGTAGTTCTAAGATCTTCACCCACAGTCTAAACTTTTTATTTTGCTTGGTGGATATCAAAGCACATAACATTTCAGTCCTATCTAGTTTATTCCAAGTCTCCCATCTTCAGCTCCTTATATCTTCTGTTTTCCAGTAACAAATGCCTTATTATCCTTTGAGTTGCTAATTTCCTTGTTTCTTGAGAGCCTCTGCTGCTGTGAATCATGAAAGAAAATTCTATCTTTGTGTATAACACATTCTGAGTATTGTTTTACCTTGGAAAACTTATCTGAACCATGGTGCCAGACATGTTACATCTGGCCACTTTTTATCATAGTCCTGGTATGAATTGGCAGCCCATGGACTTTTCACAATTATAGTCTTATTTCAAATCTCCCTGAAGTGCCATAACTTTGCCCAAGTGGATTTATTAAGTGCTGTTTAATCAGCTCAAACCTGAGTCTCATGAGTAAATAGCAGTCTGGACTTCCTCAGTTGATATTAATTGTTTTAATCCATCCAGGCTTTTCAGTAATTCAGTCATAGGATATTTCATTGTAAAGAAATTGCCTGCAAAAAATGATCATTCACAGTTACCTGTGCTTTCCTGGCTTAAGGTTAGATTGACGTTTTTATGAGGTACTATTTATTAACATGACAGGAACAGAGGTTAGAATTATTTTTTACTTGAAGACTATTTTTTATAACTCTGAATAGAAATACTGTCATCTTAAAACATAAAAGCTGAAGATGTAAGAAATATCTCCTTCGAATAAAAAAAAATGAAATTTGAACACAGAAAAATATCTGACATTTTTTGAGTTTCAATCAAAGAATGAAGTGATGAAACAGATAGAAAAAGTATTTAGTTTGGTTAAAAATTTGATATTGACTTTAGTGTTTATTAACATATTAATGACTTATCTTTTCTTGGTTTAGATACTGTTTACCAAAAACTGACTTTACATACATATGTCATGTCATTTTGCCATAGCTGATTTTACAGATATAAATTGTTGCTCTGGAAGGCCAAGTAAATTTCCCTATTATTAGAAAAACCACACTGGTCTGACTCTAAAATTATGCCTCTTCTTTTCTGTCATCCTACTCATTATGATTCCCATCATAATAGATGCAGAAATTGTGGTCCTTGGTGAAGCCAAATACTGGCAAAAATCTCAACCTATTAGGTTAAAGTGACAGAAAATGTAAATTTTCTTAGTTTCTAACAAAAAAAAATATTGTTAGATTTCTTTATGCATCAAAAATAAAAGGTGGTTCCTCGCAAATGTAATATTTCCCATTTCTTACACAGGGAATAGTGATGAGAAAATATATTTCTTAGAATAATTTTTAAGCTTAAAAACTGTATGTGCTTAAAGTTATATTGGCAAACCCAAGTGCTTATTGGTTTCCTCCTACTTTGATGAATATATACAATGCTAGCAAAACAAAATAAATAAAGTAGGAAGGTTTTAAAGCATTATTTTGAAGCATTGGCAATTTGTAAATCTTGGCAGTATATATGACCAGGCATATGTGTGTCTACAACTTGTGCACCAAAATACCTGTTTTTCTTCTCTTTACCCCTTCCCTCCCTATCCCACCTTTCTCTTCCTGTCCACTTCTTATCCATTCATTTCTGTCTCTGTCTCTGTGTTCTAGTTTTCTCAATCAACACTTGGAAATCAATACCCATCTATGTTGGACATGCATTGTGCTCACTTCAAATACCATATCCTTTTAAGACTCATATATAATTAGTCACTTTGTCAGACCTTGGAAAATAAAAAAAAATTATAATGTTTTAATTTCAACAAAAATCCTCATTCACTTGACACTCTATTTGTTAATTAGATCAGAACATTTCAAGATAAACTAAAAAAAAAACTTTGCTTTTTACTTTTAACACTGAAGGCTTTGCAAACAAGATACATTTGTGTTACTGAGAAATAAGCTATAATATGAAAAAACCTACATTATGGTTGCTCACTATTGTATTTTATTTTTATAACATCTGATTTTCATATTATAAGAATAATTCAATATGTCATTTGAAATTATGGAAAAGTATATTGGATAAAATTTTACCTGAAATTCCATGAATGAGAAAATTACTCTTAATATCTTAGGGTATACTTCCTTCTTCTAGTTTGTTCCCAGTTACCCTTCAGAGTTGTCAGCTAAAAAATCAAGGGATTCTTCCTTATTGCCTTTCCTCAACTCAACTGGACTATGTTTCCTGTTATATGTTACCATAATTCTCTGTGCTTAAAACTCATAGTATATAAAGAGTTTAGGTGTAAAAGATTATTTATTATCTCTCTCCTCCTGAGGCACAGACTCTGAGTTGTTTGCTGTGATGGCCTAGCTCTTACCAAAAGGAATAAAAAATATAGGTATACAAAATTTTGAGTGATACTCTATTAGTTTTATAATCTGTTTAATAATGAACATGTTATAGCAATCTTCCATGTTATCAAATATTTGCTGAAACTCTATATATGTTTTATCTATATTTATATGTATAGCTATAGGTAGATGTGGAAATAGATGTTTTCTGTTTTACGTAGTCAAATATAATAAAATTTTCCTTGATGGACTCAAATTACTATGCATTAGAAACACATATCATTAGCTCAAGATGGCAGAGTAGGAGGACACAAGTTCCCCTCTTCTTACATAAGCACCAAAATCACAACCAACTGCTGAACAACCATGGACAAAAAACTATGGAACCTACCAAAAAAGATACCCTACATCTAAAGGCAAAGAAGAAGCAACATGGGACTTCACTGGTGGTGCAGTGGTTAAGAACTCACTTGCCAATGCAAGGGACATGGGTCAATCCTTGGTCTGGGAAGATCCCACATGCCACGGAGCAACTAAGCCCATGCAACACAACTATTGAGCCTGCACTCTAGAGTTCACGTGCCACAACTACTGAAGCCCGCATGTTCTAGGGTCCATGTGTCATAACTACTGAGCCTGTGTGCTCCAACTACTTAAACCCACACTCCTAGAGCCTGTGCTCCACAAGAAGGGTAGCCACTGCAAATGAGAGCTCCGCACACCACAACAAAGGGTAGCCCCCACTCACCACAACAAGAGAAAGCCTGCACGCAGTGACAAAAACCCAAAGCATCCTCCCGCCAAAAAAGGAAAACTCACAAGATGGTAAGAAGTGTGCAATCATGATAAAATAAAATCCTACACCCACCAGTTGCACAATCCACAAACTGGTTGTAACAGTTCTGTCACAGGAGTGAAAGTACTGAGCCCCACATCAGGTTTCCCAGCCTTGGCGTTTGGAAATGGGAGGATGAGTCCTCAGAGAATCTAGCTTTGAAGGTCAGTGGGGTCTGATCAAAGGAATTCCACAGGGATGGGGGAAGCAGAAACTTCACTCTTGGAGGGCGCAGATAAGGTTGCATGTGCACCAGCAACCAGGGGAAAAAATCAGTGACCTCATAAAAGACTGAGCTAGACCTACTTGCTAGTATTGAAGGATCTCCTGCAGAGGTGGGGGGTGGTTGTGGCTCACTGTAGGGACAAAGACACTAGCAGCAAAAGATCTGGGGAGTACTCATTTGTGTGAGCCTTCCTGGAAGCTGCCATTTGTCCCACCCTACAGCCTTTAGGCTCTAGTGCTGGGATGCCTCAGGCCAAGAAACCAACAGGATGAGAACACAGCCCCACCCATCAGCAGACAAGTTTCTAAAAGTCTTCCTCAGCACAACCCTGCCCACAAGAAGGAGAAGACCCAGCTCCACTCCTCAGTAGTCAGGAAAAAGTCCCTCCTATCAGGAAACCTGCACAAATCCCTTAGACAAACTCATTCACTAGAAGGCAGATAGCAGAAGCAAGAATTACAATCCAGCATCTTGTGGAACAAAAACTGCAATCACAGAAAGTTAGACAAAATGAGACAGCAGAAGAATATGTCCCAGGTGAGGGAAAAGATAAAACCCCAGAAGAACAGCTAAGAGAAGTAAAGATAGGCAACCTAGAGAAAAAGCATTCAGAATAATGATAGTGAAGATGATCCAGGATCTTGGAAAAAGAACAGAGGCAAGGATCAACAAGATGCAAGAAGTGTTTAACAAAGACCTAGAAGAACTAAAGAACAAACAAACAGAGATGAACAATACAATATCTGAAATGAAAAATACACTAGAAGGAATCAATAGCTGAATAACTAAGGCAGAAGGATGAGTAAGTGACCTGGAAGACAGAATGGTGGAAATCACTGCTACAGAGAAGAATAAAGAAAAAAGACTGAAAAGAAATAAAGACAGTCTAAGAGACCTCTGGGACAGCATTAAATTCCCCAACATTTGCTTTATAGGGGTCACAGGAGGAGAAGAGAGAGAGAAAGGAGCTGAGAAAATATTTGAAGAGATAATATTTGAAAACTTCCATAACATGGGAAAGGAAACAATCACGGAAGTCCAGGAAGTGCAGAGAATCCCAGGCAGGATAAACCCAAGGAGGAACATGCTGAGACACAAAGTAATCAAACTGACAAAAAATAAAGACAACAAAAAATAGTAAAACAAGGGAAAAGCAATAAATAACATATAATGGAACTCCGATAAGGTTATCAGCTGATTTCTCAACAGAAACTCTGCAAACCAGAAGACAGTGGCATGATATATTTAAACTGATGAAAGGGAAGAAACTACAACCAAGAATGCTCTACCCAGTGGCAGAGTGAAGATGGCAGAGTAGGAGGACATGGAGTTCACATCTCCTTGTAGCTAGGGAACCTACTGGGTGCTGGAGGATGTCCTCAGACACCTAAGGGGATGGGAGGAACCACCAAGTGACCAGGTAGGACATGGGAGGGAAGGAGGGAGGGAAGAAGAATGGAGATGGGATGGGACCAGTGCCCCTGAGGAGGGGCCGGAGGAGGTGAGAGTTTCCTGTGCTCAGACAGGCCAGCTCACTAAAGGGTATTGGTGGGAAAAAAAGGGAGACTTTTGGGGGATGGGGGATTGGAAGGAAACATAGCCAGGATCTCCCCCACCCACTCAGGACCCAGAGAGCCTGCTGGAGTCCCAGCCTTGGCCCACACACCCCTGGGCCTTGAGCCCCCACTTGCCCAGGTCCCCTTCACAGCGGGAGGACTGGCAGGAACAGAGAGGCCCCTGCCAGGGCCTCTTCTGGCTGCATGGGTCTTCAAGCATGATCCACCACCCCAAAGGCCTCTTCCAGCTACATGGTTCCCCAAGACTGAATTTCTCCCCACACCAAGGCCTCTTCTAGCCATGTGGGTCCTTGAGCCCGAGAGCCACAACCTCAAAAGCCCCCCTTGTAGGTCCTGGCAGCCTGAGTGCCACACCTGACAGGGCCTCCTCTGGCTGCATGGATCCAGGCAGCATGAGTGCCACCCCCCTTCAAGGCCTCCTCCAGTTACACTGACCCCTGTGGTTGCTGGCCTGGGCCTGCACCTCAGCTGACCTGTGTGGACACAAGTGCTCCAGACCAGCTTCAGGAACAGACACTGGTGAAAGGAACACAGTACACCCAGAGACCAACCTAGAGGTCTTGGAGACCAACTGGGGAGCCAAGTGTAGAACATAGCTCACCATGGGGTCAAAGACACTGATAGAGGAGGCACCAGGGATTTTTTTTTTTTTAATTATAAATTTTAAAATTTTATTTTTGTTTCTATTTTATTTATGTTTTACTTTTTATTTATTTTTGCTGTTCTTCTGTTTTGTTTTGTTGTTTTCATATATTTTTATTGTTATTTTTTCTAATATACTTTTTATTTTTAATTCTTTGTTATTGTTCTGCTCTTTTCTGTTTTTTGGGGTTTTTTTGTTTGTTTTTTTCTGAACTGCACAGTTTGCGGAATCTTGATTCCCAGGCCAGGGTTGGGCCTGAGCTCCTGTGGTGGGAGAACAAAGTTCAAGCCACTAAACTAACAAAGAACTTCAGGTCCCAGGGAATATTAATTGGTGTGTGGTCTCCCAGAGGTCCTCATCTAAACATCGAGAGCCAGCTCCACCCAACCACTAGCAAACCCCAGTGCTGGACCCCTAAGGCCAAACAACCAGCAAGACAGGAATGCAGTCCCACCCACCAAAAAAAATGAGATGACAAAATACTATGTCACAGATGAAGGAGCAAAACAAAAGCCTAAAGACCAAATAAATGAAGAGGAAATAGGCAACCTACCTGAAAAAGAATTCAGAGTAATGATAGTAAAGAAGATCCAGAATGGCAGAAGTGAACTGGAGGCACTGATTGAGAAAATACAAGAAATGTTTAATGAGGACCTAGAAGAACAAAAGAACAAACAAAGAGTTATGAACAACAAAATAACTGAAATGAAAAACGCACTGGAAGGAATCAATAACAGAACAACTAAGATAGAAGAATGAATAAGTGAGCTAGAATATAGAATGGTGGAAATAACTGCCAAGGAGCAAGATAAGAAAAAAGAATGTAAAGAAATGAGGATAGTCTCAGAGATCTCTGGGACAACATTAAATGCACCAGCATTCAAATTTTAGGGGTCCAAGAGGAAGAAGAGAAAGAGAAAAGGTCTGAGAAAATATTTGAAGAGATTGTAGTCAAAAATTTCTCTAAAATGGGAAAGGAAACAGCCATGCAGGTCCAGAAAGTGTAGAGAGTGCCATGTATGATAAATCCAAGGAGACACATTGAGACACATATTAATCAAACTAACAAAAATTAAATTCAAAGAAAACATATTAAAAGCAGCAAGGGAAAAGCAACAAATAACATACAAGGGAATCCCCATAAGGTTATCAGCTACTTTTTCAGCAGAAACTCTGCAGGCCAGAAGGGAGGAGCACTATATATTTAAAGTAATGAAAGGGAAAAAAATACAACCAAGATTACTCTACCCAGAAAAGATTTCATTCAGATTCGACAGAGAAATCAAAAGCTTTACATGCAAGAAAACTAAGAAAATTCAGCACCACCAAACCAGCTTTACAACAAATGCTAAAGGAGCTTCTCCAGGCGGCAAACACAAGAGAAGAAGAAGAAGAAGGAGGAGGAGGAGGAGAGGAAAAGAAGGGGAAAAGACCTACAAAAACAACCCAAAACAATTTAAAAAATGGTAATAAGAATGTACATATTGATAATTACCTTAAATGTAAATGGATTAAATGCTCCAAGCAAAAGACACAGACAGGAAAAATTGATAAATAAAGAGACCTACCTGTATATATGCTGTCTACAAGAGACCCACTTCAGATACAGAGACACATACAAATCAAAAGTGAGGGGATGTAAAAAGATATTGCATGTAAATGGAAATCAAAAGAAAGCTGGAGTAGCCATACTCATATCACATAAACTAGACTTTAAAATAAATACTGTTACCAGAGACAAGGAAGGACAGTATATAAGGATCAAGGGATCAATCCAAGGACAAGATATAACAATTATAAACATTTATGCACCTAAGACAGGAGCAGCTCAATATATAAGGCAAATGCTAACAGCCATAAAAAAGGAAATTGTCAGTAACACAAAATAATGGGGGACGTTAACACCCCACTTATACCAATGGACAGATAATTAAGACAGAAAATCAATAAGGAAACACAGGCTTTAAAGGACACAATAAACCAGCTAGACCTAATGGATATTTATAGGACATTCCATGTGAAAGCAACAGAATAAACTGTCTTCTCAAGTGCAAAGGGAACATTCTCTAGGATAGATAATATCTTGGGTCACAAATCAAGCCTTGGTAAAGTTAAGAAAATTGAAATCATATCAAGCATCTTTTGCAACCACAACACTATAAGATTAGAAATCAATTGCAGGGAAAAAAAAAAAAAAACTAGAAAACACAAACACATGGAGCCTAAATAATATGGTACTAAATAACCAAGAGATCACTGAAGAAATCTAAGAGGAAATGAAAAAATACATAGAAACAAATGACAATGAAAACATGACATCCCAAAACTTATGAGATGCAGCAAAAGCAGTCCTAAGAGGGAAGTTTATAGCAATTCAATCCTACCTCAAGAAACAAGAAAGATCTCAAATAAACAACCTAACATTACACCTAAAGGAACTAGAGAAAGAAGGACAAACAAAATCCAAAGTTAGTAGAAGGAAAGAAATAAAAAAATCAGATAAGAAATAAATGAACTAGAGAAAAAGAAAACAATAGCAAAAATCAATGAAAAGGGGGAGCTTCAAGATGGCGGAAGAGTAAGACATGGAGATCACCTTCCTCCCCATAGATACATCAGAAATACATGTACATGTGGAACTACTCCTACAGAACACCTACTGAAAGCTGGCGGAAGACCTCAGACCTCCCAAAAGGGAAGAAACTTCCCACGTACCTGGGTAGGGCAAAAGAAAAAACAGAGACAAAGAATAGGGACGGGACCTGCACGAGTGGGAGGGAACTGTGAAGGAGGAAAGGTTTCCACACACTAGGAAACCCCTTCACAGGTGGAGACAGCGGGTGGCGGAAGGGGGAAACTTCAGAGCCATGGAGGAGAGTGCAGCAACAGGGGTGCAGAGGGCAAAGCGGAGATATTCCTGCACAGAAGATCAGTGCCGACCAGCACTCACCAGCCCCAGAGGCTTGTCTGCTCACCCACTGGGGCAGGCAGGGGTTGGGAGGTGATGCTCCGGCTTTGGTCGGAGGGCAGGGAGAGGACTGGGTTTGGTGGCATGAACACAGCTGGGAGGGGGCTAGTGCACCACGGCTAGCCAGAAGGGAGTCTGGGAAAAAGTCTGTAACTGCAGAAGAGGCAAGAGACTTTCTTGCCTCTATGTTTCCTGGTGCGTGAGGAGAAGGAATTAAGAGCACTGCTTAAAGGAACTCCAGAGACAGGCGCAAGCCGCAGTTATCAGCATGAACCCCAGAGAAGGCATGATACACTAAGGCTGCTGCTGCTGCCACCAAGAAGCCTGTGAGCAAACATAGGTCACTATCCACACCACCCCTCTGGGGAGCCTGTGCAGGCAGCCACTGCCAGGGTCCCGAGATCCAGGGACAACTTCCCAGGGAGAATGCACAGCATTACTCAGACTGGTGCATCATCACACTGGCCTCTGCCATCACAGGCTCACCCAGCATTCGTAGCCCTCCCTCCCCCCCAGCCTCAGTGAGCCAGAGCACCTGAATCAGCTGCTCCTTTAACCCAGTCCTGTCTGAGCAAAGAACAGATGCCCTCAGATGACCTACACACAGAGGCAGGTCGAAATGCAAAGTGAACCCCAGGAGCTGTGCAAACAAAGAAGAGAAAGGGAAATTTCTCCCAGCAGCCTCAGGAGCAGTGGATTAAATCTCCACGATCAACTTGATGTACCTTGCATCTGTGAAATGCCTGAATAGACAACAAATCATCCCAAATTGAGGAGGTGGACTTTGGGAGCAAAGATATATTATTTTTTTCCATTTTTTCACTTTTTGTGAATGTGTATGTGCATGCTTCTCTGTGTGATTTTGTCTGTATAGCTTTGCTTTCACCATTTGTCCTAGGGTTCTGTTCTTCCATTTCTGTTTTTTATTTTTTTTTTAATAATTATTTTTTATTTTAATAACTTTATTTTATTTTAATTTACTTTATCTTATTTTACTTTACTTTATTTTATTTTAGCCTCTTTCCTTTGTTCTATTTTATCTCCCTTTTATTCTGAGCTGTGTGGATGAAAGGCTCTTGGTGCTCCAGGCAGGAGGCAGTGCTGTGCCACTGAGGTGGGAGAGCCAACTTCAGAACACTGACCCACAAGAGACCTCCCAGCTCCACGTAATATCAAATGGCGAAAATCTCCCAGAGATCTCCATCTCAACACCAAGACCCAGTTTCACCCAATGACCAGCAAGCTACAGTGCTGGAGAAACAACTAGCAAGAAAGGAACACAGTCACATCCATTAGGAGAGAGGCTGCTTAAAATAATAATAAGGCCACAGACGCCCCAAAACACACCACCAGACGTGGACCTGCCGACCAGAGAGAAAAGATCCAGCCTCATCCACCAGAACACAGGCACTAGTTCCCTCCACCAGGAAGCCTACACAACCCACTGAACAAACCTTAGCCACTGGGGACAGACACCAAAAACAATGGAAACTATGAACCTGAAGCCTGTGAAAAGAAAACAGTAAGTTAAGCAAAATGAGAAGACAGAAAAACACACAGCAGTTGAAGGATCAAGGTAAAAACCCACCAGACCAAAAAAATGAAGAGGAAATAGGCAGTTTACCTGAAATAGAATTTATAATAAGGGTAGTAAAGATGATCCAAAATCTTGGAAGTAGAATAGAGAAAATACAAGAAACGTTTAACAAGGACCTAGAAGAACTAAAGAGCAAACAAACAATGATGAACAACACAATAAATGAAAGTAAAAATTCTCTAGAAGGGATCAATAGCAGAATAACTGAGGCAGAAGAACTGATAAATGACCAGTAAGATAAATAGTGGAAATAACTACTGCAGAGCAGAATAAAGAAAAAAGAATGAAAAGAACTGAGCAAAGTCTCAGAGACCACTGGGACAATATTAAACACACCAACATTCGAATTATAGGGGTCACAGAAGAAGAAGAGAAAAAGAAAGGGACTGAGAAAATATTTGAAGAGATTATAGTTGGAAATTCCCTAATATGGGAAAGGAAATATTTAATCAAGTCCAGGAGGCACAGAGAGTCCCATACAGGATAAATCCAAGGAGAAACATGCCAAGACACGTAAGAATCAAACTGTCAAAAATTAAATACAAAGAAAACATATGAAAAGCAGCAATAGAAAAATAACAAATAACACACAAGAGAATCCCCATAAGGTTAACAGCTGATCTTTCAGCAGAAACTCTGCAAGCCAGAAGGCACTGGCAGGACATATTTAAAGACATGAAGGAGAAAAACCTACAACCAAGATGACTCTACCCAGCAAGGATCTCATTCAGATTTGATGGAGACAATAAAACTTTTACACAAAAGCAAAAGCTGAGAGAGTTCAGCACCATCAAACCAGCTTTACAACAAATGCTAAAGGATCTTCACTAGGCAAAAAACACAAGAGAAGTAAAAGACCTATAATAACAAACCCAAAACAATTAAGAAAATGGTAATAGGAAGATACATATCGATAATTACCTTAAATGTAAATGGATTAAATGCTCGCAGCAAAAGACAAAGACTGGCTGAATGGATACAAAAGAAGACCCATATATATGCTGTCTACAAGAGACCCACTTCAGACCTAGAGACACATACAGACTGAAAGTGAGGGGATGGAAAAAGATATTCCATGCAAATGGAAACCAAAAGTAAGCTGGAGTAGCAATTCTCATATCAGACAAAATAGACTTTAAAATAAAGACTATTACAAGAGACAAAGAAGGACACTACATAATGATCAAGGGATAGATCCAAGAAGAAGATATAACAATTGTAAATATTTATGCACCCAACATAGGAACACCTCAATACATAAGGCAAATACTAATGGCCATAAAAGGGGAAATCGACAGAAGCACATTCATATTAGGGGACTTTAACACCCCACTTTCACCAATGGACAGATCATCCAAAATGAAAATAAATAAGGAAACACAAGCTTTAAATGATACATTAAACAAGATGGACTTAATTGATATTTACACGACATTCCATCCAAAAACAACAGAATACAAATTTTTTCTCAAGTACTCATGGACCATTCTCCAGGACAGATCATACCTTGGGTCACAAATCAAGCCTTAGTAAATTTAAGAAAACTGAGATTGATATCAAGTATCTTTTCCGACCACAATGCTATGAGACTAGATATCAATTACAGGAAAAGATCTGTAAAAAAAGCAAACACATGGAGGTTAAACAATACACTACTTAATTATGAAGTGATCACTGTAGAAATCAAAGAAGAAATCAGAAAATACCTAGAAACAAATGACAATGGAGACACGATGGCCCAAAACTTATGGGATGCAACAAAAGCAGTTCTAAGAGGGAAGTTTATAGCAATACAAGCCCACCTTAAGAAACAGGAATCATCTCGAATAAACAACCTAACCTTGCACCTAAAGAAATTAGAGAAAGAAGAACAAAAATACCCCAAAGTTAGCAGAAGGAATGAAATCATAAAGATCAGAGCAGAAACAAAGGAAAAAGAAATGAAGGAAATGATAGCAAAGATCAATAAAACTAAAAGGTGCTTCTTTGAGAAGATAAACAAAATTGATAAACCATTAGCCAGACTCATCAAGAAAAAAAAGGGAGAAGACTCAAATCAATAGAATTAGAAAAGTAAAAGGAGAAGTAACAACTGACACTGCAGAAATACAAAAGATCATGTGAGATTACTACAAGTAACTATATGCAAATAAAATGGACAACCTGGAAGAAATGGACAAATTCTTAGAAATGCACAACCTGCCAAGACTAAATCAGGAAGAAATAGAAAATATGAACAGACCAATCACAAGCACTGAAATTGAAACTGTGATTAAAAGTCTTCCAACAAACAGAAGCCAGGACCAGATGGCTTCACAGGTGAAATCTATCAAACATTTAGAGAAGAGCTAACACCTGTCCTTCTCAAACTCTTCCAAAATATAGCAGAGGGAGAAACACTCCCAAAATCATTCTACGAGGTCACCATCACCCTGATACCAAAACCAGACAAGGATGTCACAAAGAAAGAAACCTACAGGCCAACATCACTGATGAATATAGAGGCAGAAATCCTCAACAAAATAGTAGCAAACAGAATCCAACAGCATATTAAGAGGATCATACACCATGATCAAGTGGGGTTTATTCCAGGAATGCAAGAATTTTTCTATATACGCAAATCAATCAATGTGATACACCCTATTAACAAATTGAAGGAGAAAAGCCATATGATCATCTCAATAGATGCAGAGAAAGCTTTCAACAAAATTTAGCACCCATTTATGATAAAAACCCTCTAGAAAGTAGTCATAGAGGGAACTTTCCTCAACATAATAAAGGTCATATATGACAAATCCACAGCCAATATCATCCTCAATGGTGAAAAACTGAAAGCATTTCCACTAGAATCAGGAAGAAGACAAGGTTGCCCACTCTCACCACTCTTATTCAACATAGTTTTGGAAGTTTTAGGCACAGCAATCAGAGAAGAAAAGGAAATAAAAGGAATCCAAATTGGGAAAGAAGAAGTAAAGCTGTCAGTCTTTGCAGATGACATGATACTATACATAGAGACTCCTAAAGATGCTACCAGAAAACTACTAGAGCTAATCAATGAATCTGGTAAAGTAGCAGGGTACAAAACGAATGCACAAAAATCTCTGGCATTCCTATACACTAATGATGAAAAATCAGAAAGTAAAATCAAGAAAACACTCCTGTTTACCACTGCAACAAAAAGAATATAATATCTGGGAACAAACCTACCTAAGGAGAAAAAAGAACTGTATGCAGAAAATTATAACACACTGATGAAAGAAATTAAAGATGATACAAATAGATGGAGAGGTATACCATGTTCTTGGATTGGAAGAATCAACATTGTGAAAATGACTCTACTACCCAAAGCAATCTACAGATTCAATGCAATCCCTATCAAACTACCACTGGCATTTTTCACAGAACTAGAACAAAATATTTCAAATTTGTATGGAAACACAAAGACCCTGAATAGCCAAAGCAATCTTGAGAACGAACAACAGAGCTGGAGGAATCAGGCTCCCTGACTTCAGACTATACTACAAAGCTAGTGTAATCAAGGCAGTATGGTACTGGCACAAAAACAGAAAGATAGATCAATGGAACAGGATAGAAAGCCCAGAGATAAACCCACGCAGATATGGTCATCTTACCTTTGATAAAGGAGGCAAGAATATACAGTGGAGAAAGGACAGCCTCTTCAATAATTGGTGCTGGGAAAACTGGACAGGTACATGTAAAAATATGAAATTAGAACACTCCCTAACACCATAAACAAAAATAAACTCAAAATGGATTAAAGACCCAAATGTAAGGCCAGAAACTATCAAACTCTTAGAGGAAAACATAGGCAGAGCACTCTGTAGCATAAATCACAGCAAGATCCTTTTTCACCCACCTCCTAGAGAAATGGAAATAAAAATAAACAAATGGGACCTAATGAAACTTCAAAGCTTTTGCACAGCAAAGGAAACCATAATCAATACCAAAAGACAGCCCTCAGAATGGGAGAAAATATTTGCAAATGAAGCAACTGACAAAGGATTAATCTCCAAAATTTACAAGCAGCTCATGAAGCTCAGTAAGAAAAAAACAAACAACCCAATCCAAAAATGGGCAGAAGACCTAAATAGACATTTCTCCAGAGAAGATATACAGACTGCCAACAAACATATGAAAGAATGCTCAACATCATTAATCATTAGAGTAATGCAAATCAGAACTACAATGAGATATCATCTCACACCAGTCAGAATGGCCACCATCAAAATATCTAGAAACAATAAATGTTGGAGAGGATGTGGAGGAAAGGGAACACTCTTGCACTGCTGGTGGGCATGTGAATTGGTACAGCCACTATGGAGAACAGTATGGAGGTTCCTTAAAAAACTACAAATAGAACTACCATATGACCCAGCAATCCCACTACTGGGCATATACCCTGAGAAAACCATAATTCAGAAAGATTCATGTACCAAAATGTTCATTGCAGCTCTATTTACAATAGCCAGGACATGGAAGCAACCTAAATGTCCATCATCAGATGAATGGATAAAGAAGATGTGGCTCATATATACAATGGAATATTACTCTGCCATAAAAAGAAATGAAATTGAGTTATTTGTTGTGAGGTGGATGGACCTAGAGTCTGTCATACAGAGTGAAGTAATTCAGAAAGAGAAATACAAATGCCATATGCTAACACATATATATGGAATGTACGATTAAAAAAATGTCATGAAAACCCTAGGGTTAAGACAGGAATTAAGACACAGACCTATTAGAGAATAGACTTGAAGATATGGGGAGGGGGAAGGGTAAGCTGTGACAAAGTGAGAGAGTGTCATGGACATATATACACTACCAAATGTAAAATAGATAGCTAGTGGGAAGCAGCCGCATAGCACAGGGAGATCAACTCAGTGCTTTGTGACCACTTAGAGGGTAGGGATAAGGAGGATTGGAGGGAGGGAGATGAAGAGGGAAGAGATTTGGGAACATATGTATATGTATAACTGATTCACTTTGTTATAAAGCAGAAATTAACACACCATTGTAAAGGAATTATACTCCAGTAAAGATGTAAAACAAACAAACAAACATAAATGCTGGAGAGGGTGTGTAGAAAAGGGAACACTCCAACACTATTGGTGGAGATGTAAACTGGTATAGCCATTATGGAGAGCAGTATGGATATTCCTTATAAAACTAAAAATAGAGCTACTATATGATCCAGCAATAGTGATACTGGGCATATATCTGGAGGAAACCATAGTGATACTGGGCATATATCTGGAGGAAACCATAATTCGTAAAAAATACGTGCACCCCATTGTTCACTGCAGCTCTATTTACAATAGCCAGGACATGGAAGCCATATAATTGTCCATCAACAGAGGAATGGATAAAGAAGATGTGATACATATATACAATGGAATATTATTCAGCGATAAAAAGGACAAAATAATGCCATTTGCAGAAACATGGATGGACCTAGAGACTGTCATACTGAGTGAAGTAAGTCACACAGAGAAAGACAAATATCATGTGATATCACCTATATGTGGAATCTAAAAATGGTACAAGTGAATTCAACTACCAAGCGAAGTAGAATTACAGATGTAGAAAACAAACTTATAGTTACCAGGGAGTAAGGGAGAGAGAGATAAATTGGGAGATTGTGATTGATATATACACACTACTATATATAATATAGGTAACTAGTAAGGACATAGTATATAGCAAAAGGTACTCTACTCAATACTCTGTAATGGTCTATATAGGAAAAGAACCTAAAAAAAGAGTGGATATATGTATACATATAACAGATTCATTTTGCTGTACACCTGAAACTAACATAACATTGTAAATCACCTATACCCCAATTAAATAAAAACTATAAAACAAACAGGACATTACTCTTTCTATGAATTTATAAAAAGATTAGGAGGAAATATATTCTAAAAATAAAGATTAAGGGTGATTTTTAATTACATGTTTATGTTTTTTCTGAGTTTCATATTTTTTACTAGCTTGCCTCTTTTTAATCAAGATTGAATTTTATATCAAAGAGAAAAACCAGTTGACCTTGAGATCCTGTATCTGCCAGAGGCCACCTTGAAAATTTCACAGAAGTCACATAATTTGTACTAAGTGATTATCAACTTTTTTGGAGAATGCTTTGGAGAGGAGCATAAATAAGTGATTTGAGAAGTAGGGTCAAGTGCTTTTACTTGAATATTTTTCCTGCTTTCTGTCTTCTGCCATATATAGTTCCATTTGTTCTGATTTCTGCAGTACGTAGTTGTCAGAAACACACCCTATCATCAACAGAGTGACTTCAGTATTTGAGGAGGGCATGTGCTCTAATCTTGATGCTAAATTGTCCTTGTATTCTAGGGCTTTGTGTGCAAATCTGATAAGCATCAGAATCACTACATGCAGATACCCAATCTTGCAATCAGAGATTATGATTCAGTAGTTTGGGGTGCAGCCTTAACATGTGTTTTTAACAGATCATGCTGAAAATATTGCTTGTCACCCACTGTTAGGGGCCCAGTTTCCTAGGGTCATAGAAGGTTCTTTACTGTATCTCAGAAATTCTGAATTAAATAACAAAAGGGAGAGAGAGAGAGGCAGAGGCAGTGACAGAGTTAGAGAGAGACAAGTTGGGAGAGAGAGCTATTGACTGGAAGAAAATAGAAGAGTTTTGTTCTATTTTGGTTTTTAAGTGATTCTGTTTACTGAGAAAGAAACCTGAAGAGAAATGTGTATACCAAATATGCAAAGCTATTCAAATGTGCTTTTAAAAAGGAAACACTTTTTTTTTTTTTTTACAATAGACAAGAAGAAAATCAGCTGGTAAGAAATAGCATGAATAAGGTGTTACCAATTCAGTTCATACAATACAGTATCCATTACTTTTAATTATTTTTGTTATTTATATGGGTAAAAATTTTGTGATTTTTTACAAAACTTTTATATTAATGATTTTATGATACCTCTGTGGACGTTTTGAAACTAATAAAAGATATTTCTCTGGTAGAATTTGGGCAACGTGTTCACCTATATCTTTTCTAGTCTCACTTTTACAACCAGTGTTAAAAGTTTTTGAACTGATTGAGTAACACCTATTCAGATAAACAGCCAGGCCAATTACATCATTATAAGCATATTCAGGAAATTATTGCAAGAGACTGCTTGAAGATTTATGTCAGGGAAAGCATAATGTGGCCAGACAGACAACAGTGTTGGTGACAGGAGAGTGGTGGAGACTGTGACAAAATGCCCTTTCTAAAGATGACCACAGCTAATCAAATCCTTCTTATTGTTGCCATCCCCGTTTTGTCTGGCTCTCCCATATTTAAGAGCAGCCAGACATCTTGATATCTATGTGTATCTCTTATTTTTTAAAATATTTTTGGAACTACTTAAATATTAAATAAATGAGAGTGTGAGCCAAACAAATACATACAATGTGTCTCTGGGACAGATGCTTCTGGCTTAGAACAGAGCAAATAAAAAGACATCCTTTTCACTCTCCAATTCCTTCCCTTAGAGTTTATGCAGGGAACACTAAACGTTGTAAACAAGCTCTAATTTGGCAGCTTCTAAGAAAGATCAACATTTCCCTGAGCAAGTTATTAAGAGATTTAGGGGTTAGGGAATCTTGACATGTTTTAATTGGAGGAATGGGAGCAAGGAAGATAAGTGGATGAAAACCAAAGATGTGGATATGTAATCTGTATTTGGAAAATGTTGCTTGACCTCCGAGATCCTTTATTTTCTCCAACCCAATACCTGCCCCTCCCCCAACACCCTGAAATTGTGTCAGGCTGTCTGCAATGTTTTTCTACATCATTTGATGTACAATGCTTGTTAGAAAAATTGCATCCTGCTAAGATGTTATATCATATCATTTGGATTGATGAATAAAGCAAGAATTCACTATCTTCATGGCATCAAAATGCAGCCCTGATTACTCAGTTTTGCATCACTTTAAGAGGAAGTTTGCAGCATAATCTCCCTTTCAAATGTAAGTTTTCCTTAGAGAATGATAAGCAGTACTTGAGGCTTCATGTGTGTGAATCAATCAAAAGTAAGCAAACTGCAATATCTAAAGAACTCCATAGATTTGTCAAAAGTGAAAAGAAAGTTATTGGGAAGATATGCATTACACTTAACCTCCTCTTTTATTACATTCTGGTCTTAAACCAATTCTGAACTTGTAGGCAGATGGCAATGGGTAATTAAAATGCTAGCAAAATACGGAAGGTGAAAATAATTTATACATTTCTGTAATGACAGGCATAAAAATTATGCACACAGTTTGCAATGAAATGATGCATGAAAGATGAGGACTAAAATCAAATATGTTGCTGGGTAAAATAGCATCTATCAAGGTGCTCTATTTTCCTTTGTGTTAAACTTGAAAAAGACACTGATTTACACCTGAGGACCTAAAGGAACAAGGCAACATTTTTCAAACGAAAATAGATACATATATTTCTGGATATTATACAAATCTTGGAAACATAATATTTGACAACTTGTTTTTGTTCCTGGGGATAAAAAGTGACATCGGTCAAAATCAAAGGGAAATAATCACAATATTGTTTAATGCAAATTCACAAATGCCACATGGGGAATTACACTATTAACTCCCATAAACTAAATTAAATGTTAAAAGTGAGATATGAGATGCAAACTCTGCTTTCCACTTAAGATTTTTTTCTTGCTGTATTATTTTATTTTAAAATTACTGCCAAGATAACACATTTTAATAATAAAAATTTGAAGACCAGATAAAACCAAAATAAAATTAAAATCTTTTGTAATTTCATCATTCAAAATAACCTTGGTTAATTTTTGAATTGTCATTTAATTCCAAAAAGGATTGCAATACTATGTACTGTTTTATAATTCAATTATTTTCTATTTTCTTTAAATAATTTTTATATAACCATTTAAAATCATAATATTTTATTCCATGTGTGGATGCATAGGAGTTAAGTAAATACTTGCTCCTGTATTTTAGGTGGCTTTCAATTTTTTGTTATGATCAAATTATTTAAATATTTTAATTTTATATCAAAATGTCAGAAATGGTGCTAAAGTATTTCTTTAGGGTAGAATAAGAAGTAAAATTGGGTTTTCTGTGTTAAAACATTTGTATGGTTTTTCATATAGCATGCTAAATTGTCCTGTAGGAAATCTGTACTAAGTTAAACTCCCATCCCCAGGGTTGGAGAATACCTAGTCCCTCCTGTTCTCATTAACTTCAACTACTCTTCTTTTTCTTCTCAATTTTCACCATTGAAATGTGAGATATATCTTTATTGTTTAATTTAGATTTCTCTGATTAATACTGAGGCTGAACATTTTTCTGTGATTTATAGACTCTATACTAGTTATTTCTTATCTATTCATAACTTTTACCCATTTTCTAATGAAATCTAATATTGTTTTTTAATTTTTGAAAAAATAGTTAACATGAAACCTACCCAAATAACAAAATTTTAAGTGCACAATATAGCATTATTAATTATATAAACAATGTTATACAACAGATCTCTAGAA
Source organism: Pseudorca crassidens (assembly GCF_039906515.1). Lineage (NCBI taxonomy): Eukaryota > Metazoa > Chordata > Mammalia > Artiodactyla > Delphinidae > Pseudorca > Pseudorca crassidens. The sequence continues at coordinate 24,585,526 of NC_090309.1, read as the reverse complement.
ATTTTTCACCTTGTGTGACTGAAACTCTGTGGGCATTGCACAAAACTCCCCATTTCCCCCTCCTCTAGTCCCTGGCAACCACCATTCAGCTTTCTGCTTCTTTAAGTTTCACTACCTTACATAACTCATATAAGTAGAATCATGCAGTACTTGTCTTTCTGTGACTGGCTTATTTCACTTAGCATAACATCCCCATGGTTCATCCGTGTTGCTGTATGTAACAGGATTTCCTTCCTTTTTAAGGCTGAATAATATTTTTTTATGTAAATACCATATTTAATCTATTCATCCATGATGGATATTTAAGTTGTTTCCACATCTTGGTTATTGTGAATAATGCTGCAATGAACAGGAAGGCGCAAATAACTCTTTGAGATTCTATTTTTAATTCTTTTGTAAAAAATATACATGAGTAGGTTAGTGGATCATATGGTAGTTCTACTTTTAATGTTTTGAGGAATCATTGTACTGTTCTTCATATCAGTTGTACCATTTTACATTCACATTAATAGTGCACAAGGGTTCCAATTTATCCATATCCTTGCAAGCATTTGTGGGTTTTTTTTTTTTTTTGGCTTTAATGCCCCTCCTCACAGGTGTGTGTTTTTGATTTGCATTTCCCTGATGATTAATGATGCTGAGAATCTTTTCATGTATCTGTTTGCCATTTATATTTCTATTTTTGGAGAAACATCTACTTAAGTCCTTTGTCCATTTTTAGCTAGATTTTTTTTTAGTTATTGAGTTATAGGAGTGCCACTAGTCATCTTCTTCTTCTTCTTCTGACTCTAATGTGGCTGGTTTCATACACATGTGGGGTGCAGAAGCCTCTTAACTGGTTTGTTGAATTATTGTTTGTTGGGGGCTTCCTATTCTGCCATCTTATTGATGTCATACTCCAATTTATTTTATGTATTGAGTTTTAAGATTTTAAAACTTCATATGTGTTACAGTCTTCCTCTATCTGTATTTTAATTTTGTTTATACACAAATGCATAGCACTTATACAATTTTTGTGCAGAAATATATTGATCTCTTCATCTGTGTTTTTGCTGGTGTTACTTCCTCCATTCCAAAGGAAAATATTTACCTGTATTTTTAAATAGTTGATAGTTTCATTTTTACTTAAACTTTTAATTGATCTGAAATTTACTTATACACAAAGAGAATGGCAGACATAGAACTTTGCTTTTCCTAAATATAATTTAATAGTAAACCAATTCAACTTTTGGTAGATTTAATAAGCCATATATACCATATCCTAAATAATGACATTTGCTTGGTATGATTTCAATCTTCTTAAATTTGCCAAGACTTGTATTGTGACCTAACATATGATCTATCTTAGAGAATGTTCCATATTTGCTTGAAATAAGTGTATTCTGCTTCTGCCAGATGAAATGTTTTATATGTCTGTTAGGTTTATCTGGTCTAATGTGTACATTACGTCCAACATTTCCTCATTGATTTTCTGTCTGGATGATCTATCCTTTGTTAAAAGTGGGATGTTGAAATGCCTTGCTAGTATTGCATTGCTGTCTATATCTCCCTTCAGATTTGTTATTTCCTTTATATGTATAAGTGCTCCAATGTCGGTTGCATAAATATTTACAAGCATTATATCTTCTTGATAGATTAATCCCTCTGTCATTATATAATGATCTTGTTTGTCTCTTGTTACAGTCTTTGGCTTAAAATCTATATAACTACCCCTGCTTTCTTTGACTTTCATTCACATAAAATATCTTTTTCTATCCCTTCACTTTTAGACTGTGTATATCTTTAAAGCTGAAGTGAGTCTCTTGTAGGCAGCATACAGTCGGGGCTTTTTAATAAAATCCACTCATCTACTCTTTGTCATTTTTTAATATAAATGTATTTATTTATTTATTTTTGGCCATGTTGGGTCTTTGTTGCTGTGTGTGGGCTTTCTCTGGTTGTGGCAAGTGGGGGCTACTCTTCATTGCAGTGCGCAGGCTTCTCATTGTGGTGGTTTCTCTTTGTTGCAGAGCACAGGCTCTAGGTGCATGAGCTTCAGTAGCTGTGGCACTCGGGCTCAGTAGTTGTAACTCACAGGTGTAATTCCCCTGTGGCATGTGGGATCTTCCTGGACCAGGGCTTGAACCCATGTCCCCTGCATTGGCAGATGATTCTTAACCACTGTGCCACCAGGGAAGTTCTACTCTTTGTCTTTTATTGGAGAATTTAGTCCGTTTACATTTAAAGTAATTATTGGTAGGTATGGACTTACTATTACATTTTGTTAATTGATTCCTGGCTGTTTGGTAATTCTATTTTCTGTTGGTCTCAACCTATTGATAGTGATGCTATTGGCTAGAATTGCCTGAAGCACTCACCTGGGCCCATACTAATTGTGATGGGCCCCCATTTACATTTCATCAACTGGATCCAATATTGTGGTTGGACCATCCCTTGTGGTTCTTATTATGACTATAAGATGCAATTCAGCAACAACTGTCAGGGGACTTTGAAAAAACAAGGTTTATTGCTCATAGGTCCTGGAGGATACACAGCATGCCTGAGGCCACATAGCAAGGTTGTGGAAAGAGCAGGAGAACAGACCTGGTGTTCTGCCTTTATTGCAATTGAGACTGGGGTGCCTAGTGTTTTGTGAGTTTAATATTATGGGTGAATTTTAAATTATAGTCATATATATTTATACATATATATAAAGTTTCAATTTCAGTATGTTTTCAAATAAACAAAAATCATAAAAAATATTACCTGTAGTCTCCTTAACTACAATCAACATTTTGATACAACTCTTACCATGCTTTAGTCTATGTGTATATATGTGTACATAATTCATATGTTTATGTATATATGTATATATACATGTTTTCAAAAATAAAATTGAATTATTATAATATTACTTTTCTATTGTATTATTAATTATTATATTATTACTTTCTGACATAACAGGTAGTCTGTTATGTCAACTAAAAATTTCATTCAATTTCTTTTAACAGGGACATAATAATTGTTGCTTAAATAAATTAGGAGGATTTTTCTTTTCACATAAAAATTCCAGAATTGAATAGTTCTCCACAAACTTTCAGGAATCTAGGCTTCCTCTGTCTTTTTGCTTTATTATGTTTTTACATGTGGACTTCATTTTCTAGGTCACAAAAGAATTGCTAAAACTCAACCATAACTCAGTCTGCTTTACAGGTTAGAATTAGAGAAAAATGCAAGGAGACAAAAGGAGCTTCAGATGGAAGCTATATCTGTATTCTTTAAAAAGCTCTCCTTGAAGCTCATCAAACAACATTCACTTACATATCATTGGTCAGTACTTTTAGTTTTTATCTGGTCTTTTTTTTATCCTAAATAAAATCAAGGTTTTATTACAGGAGAGCAAGGGATCATGGATACTGCCAAATAGCATTCTATGCTATTTCCTTTTACCATTAAATATTTTTCTATGACCACACTTTTTTTGGTTCATATTTAACACTAACATTTAACTAAGTCCTTGTGTTGGACGTTAGTTGTTCTAAAGCCTTCACTCTTATGAAGAGGACTGTGATGAACATCCCACAGTTGTAAATCTGTATATCTGGGATAATATCCTTAAAATAAATTTCTAGAAGTGGAATTTCCAAGTGAAAAGATATGCATCATTTTTAGACTTTTTGATGGGAATTGCCAAAAACTAGGCTTCTGAAATTTGTGTTTTTTTTAAATCATTTCTTGACTTGTAATTTTGGACAAAACATGATGATTTAGGATGGTGTTTCTCAGATTTTGTCTACTGCATCTATTTTCTCTTGCATTAAAAAAAAAATCTTGTCAGTGTTACTGGGAAGACCAGCATAGTTTGTGATGAAATCACATTGAGGTGGTGTCTAGTTTTGATTAAACATTATGAGAGAATTATTAAATCTTGCAAAGAAAAGATATCTGCATTGTCATATACATTATCTTGGAACATAAACAAGGCTGCTGATAAGCTGGGGAACTGTTAGTGCTCCATGGAACACACTTAATCAGCACTGCAGGAAAGAAAGAGATTGTTTCTTATAACCACTAAAAAAAAATTCTTGTAAATGTTAGGAGTTCATTCTGTAATATACTGGGATTCATTTTAAAATCATAAACATTTAGCTTTTACACACACACACACACACACACACACAAACACAGGACCATTTAATTTGTAGGTGCAGTTCAATACCCATAAAACATTCCCTGAGAAACACTTTGAAAATATTATACGTAAGTCTTTATAGAAAATTTTATAGACAAATGTGTGACTCTGATATGAAACTCTATTAAGATAATATCCAAAGTGATGTACTATTCCTTTTCTGTTCTTTGAATTAATTTTGGTTAGGCATCCAGAGCAAGAAGAACTGTCCCTCTTGGCATATGGGGATTTTTAGTATGCTACTAATAGTGAATACAGTTGAAAGCAAATGTTAGAATCAGGAATCATCCAGAAAGGTACAGATCACCATGGACATTAAACTAAGACAAAAAAAAATGCTTAATTTTGGAGGAAACTGAGGAAGCAAAGCAGAGCGAAACAATAATTAGACAAATTATGACTGAAATTACATGACCATATTATATCCTCAACAAAGATAAACAGATAAGTAACACAGATCCAAATTCAGTGGAGCATTGGTAAATCCTCTCTCACTTATCTTGATCACTCCTCGCCTATTTATTTTCTTTCCTGTATTAAAGTTATTTGACTTGTATGACCAAAGATAAATTTATTGTATCTGGTAAATTTAATCTTATAAGGAGCATTTCTATACACAGTGGCATTTGCAATCTTATTTTTTTTTAATTTCAGTATTATATTACTGCATTTGCTTTTTCTTTACATATCTTTCAAGAAATCCCCAATAAATGTAAATTTAACAAAACCAAATATTTTCCTAGTGTACAAACATATATGAAACCTAAGTTGAACAAGAAGAATAAGTAGAATCTAGCCAGTTAAAAAAAATTAGTTTTATGTGTGATTCATTATAAACCATTGAATATACCTGCTTTTTTTCCCCATTTTGATTACCTTGCCTCTTTAACTCTCTTCCCTGCCTCCACAACCTGAGATAAAGCTCCACACCATCTTAGCTCCAAGGGTGTCATGAGCATATGGTGGTGTTTTAAAGGAATATTTCCCAAGATAAATCAGAGAAGTCTTAGGTGACACTACAAGTTTGCACAGTACATGATTTTTGTCTCTATGGAAGACTGAATGAAATCAGACATTGGATAACTTATTTTTTCTATTAAATTTATTAGAAAATATTTACCACTTACAAAGAGGTAAAATGAATAATACAGTTAATGCTTGTGCATACATACCCAGTTTGAGAAGTAAAACATTAACAATACAGTTGATACCTCCCCTGTGGTATATTCATGTAATGGAATAGTAAACAACAGTACAAATAAATCAATCATAGCACACATGAACAAGAATAGATTTTAAAAGCATAATATTGAATTTAAAAAAATCAAGTTGCAGAAGAGTAATACAGTAGGATTCATATATGTGTAGCACCCTACTGTAATATATATACACTATATAAATATCATATGACATACCGTATGCACCATACATAAATTATGTATTATATACACATTACATGTTTACATTTCATACAAGTATATGTATCTTATATACTCTATAAGAAGGTAAATATTAAGAAACCTCTCTTGTTTATAGGCATATCATTGTCATTAAAGGAAAGTAATTTTAATAGTACTTGCTAAACATGGTAATGGAACGCCAAAATTTGACTGCTCTAGATTTTAAAAGTGAACATCGGAACTGATAATAAAATTCCTGTGAGTATATTGAGACCCTATGTAACATTTATTGCTTGCTTACCAAGTGCTAGACATTAAGATAACAATATTTTCACATTAATCCTCACAATCACCCTAAGAAACATATATTACTCAGAAATCACAGTCCCGTTACCTTCCGTCCTTTACCATTTTACCTCCACATCCACACTTATTCCCTTTACTTTCACCTATTGCACTACCTCTGCATTCCAATCTTAGCATTTGCCTGAAGTGTCCACACAGCCTTGGAATCTATTTTCAAACTTCTTATTTTCTTAAGCATGTCCAAGTCCTTCATTACTTTCACCACCTTATCATTATAAGCAGAGTTGAGTTAACTCACATGTACCTCTATTTTAGTCCTAGAGTTATTTATGTCATGGTATCTTCTCTTAGACTGGTTTATTTTAAAAATATTTATTTATTTATTTAGCTGCATCAGGTCTTAGTTGCAGCATGTGGGATCTTCATTGCAACATGTAGAATCTTTCATTGCAGTACACTGGTTTCCCTCTAGTTGTGGCACATGGGTTCCAGAGTGTGCAGGCTCAGTAGTTGTGGCACGTTGGCTCTCTAGCTGTGGTGCATAGACTGTAGAGCACACGGGTTCAATAGTTGCTATGCACAGGCTCAGTAGTTGTGGCACGTGAGCTTAGTTGCCCCGCGGCATATGGGATCTTAGTTCCCCAACCAGGAATCAAACCTGCTTCTCCTGCATTGGAATGTAGATTCTTAACACTGGACCTCCAGGAAAGTCCCAGACTGTCTGATTCTTGATGATGAGACTATTTTTATCCTTGGGCTTCTAGAAGTTAGGTTTATATTTAAACTTATGTATTTGTTTAATTGAATTGACTCTTTTCCTAAGAAAGCTGGTTGTTGGGTAAAAAGATGCAGCAAAATAAGAAAAGAAGATGACATTCTTTTGAGGACATAGTTTACAACCTTTAGTAACTCTGAGTACAGGGATTTGGCTCTCAGTATACACCCACTCTCTACTTAGATCTGAGAACGGGGATAGTTAGGAGGATGGGCAAACTGGAAGGGAATCAAGAAGTGTATATGCCATAAGCTCACCTAGAATTATCCAGTTAGAAGCTGAGAGAATACAAAGAACTGGAATACTATTTTAAGACTTGTGATTAATGAGGCTACAAGAAAAGGAATAAATGGAAGAAAATAGTGTTGAGATTTAATAAGAAAAACACAGGTCCTTTGTATCGTCACATTTTCATTTGCCATTCTTTTTCTTTGTGAATTAGTGGATGTGAAGGAAATCCATAAATAAGTGGGAAAGTCAGGGAAAGTTGCCTTACAAGATAGGTATAAAGTCCATAAAATAAAATTCACTATTAAAAAAACTAAGGATAAAAGTTAGAAAATAACTAATCTTTAAAAACTTATTTCATGTTTATCACAGAATTTAATGTTGTGAAAGATCAAAGAAGTATAATCCATAACCTTTGCTTTTAAGGTATTAACTACGTTGTTGGGAAGAGAAAGTTTATCTGCATGAAATAACTAGAAAATATCATGGAATTTTATGGTGGCAACTATGTGTGCTGTAGCAATTCAGACATGTCCAAGGACATGTCTGTCAAGTGTCAGACATGTCCTTGGAATGTACATGAATTATTATGTTTTGCTCGTCTAGGTAACTGAAGAGTATAGGCTATTTCTTGTTTACAGATGAAGACACTGAGTGTCCAGGGATTAACACATAGTAAGCAGTACAGCAAAGTCATCTAAACAATCAATCATAAAATATTTCTTACTCTCTTAAAAATATCAACTGGCATCATATTTCCTACCAGATTAAGTCTAAACTGTTTAGCCAGGTAATCAAGACTCTGCTGCACAATGTAGTGGAAGCCAGATGATCCAGGTTCTATGCATGGATCTGTTAACAGCTGCACTTTAGGTTTTTTTTTCTTTAATTGAGGTAGCATTCACATAACCTAAAATTAACCATTTTAAAGTTAACAATTCAGTGGCATTTGTTATTCACAATGTTGTGGAACCACCACTTTTATTTATTTCCAAAACATTTTGATCACCCCAAAATAATATCCCATATCTATAAATCAGTTACTCCCCATTCCTTCCTCTTTCTCATCCCTGACAACTACCAACTTGCTCTCTGTTTCTATGGATTTACTTATTATGGGTATTTCATATAAAAGAAATCTACAATGTGTGTTCTTTTGTGTCTGGCTTCTTTCACTTGGCATAATGTTTTCAAGATGTATCCATGTTGTAGTATGTATCAGTACTTTATTGCTTTTCATGACTGAATAATATTCCACTGTATATATATAGCACAATTTGTTTATCCATTTATCCATTGATGGACATTTGCGTTGTTTCTACCTTTCCAAATAAAAGGATGTTTGGTTTCTGAGCAAGATTCATATTATTCACTTTAGCACTGGCAGAGGAAAACAAATTTCTGTCTCCAATATATCCAAAACCCACTAAACTCAGATTAACTTTATCTGGTCACATGATTATTCTCAAACCAATCATTTTCCTAGTATGTTGGAGGTCTATGTCTGACCCAGTGAAGGCTCCACCTCAATCCTTGGGGCTAGCGTGGAGAAAGACACTGTAATTGACAGTTACACTAGGAACAACATGAAACCAGAGAGAGGGAGGCAGGTTTTCAAAAATATATATAGACTTGCCAGATGGACAAAGTCAACAGTAATCCACTGCTCTAAGCTTCACCTGTTGCTTCATCTAAAATCAGACATTGTTTGCCCCAGAAATTCTGATTACTGAGACGTGTATTACTTCCCTTCTTTTCTATCTGGCCACTATTATCAGAGTTTGAATCTACCAGAAAATATTTCTAAAGTATAGAGGAATAAGGTGATAAAGACAACTTGATTCTTGCTTCAGATGACTTCAGGGTAGTTAAAGAGTAGACACACAAAGGGGAAATTTGTCTTAGAGGAAGGATGGTTACCTTATAAATAAATAGAGTAACTCTTAAGTTACTCTATTAAGTCTTTATGCTTCCCTAAACTCAGGAAGAAATCTTCTTTCTTATCCTTATTTTAAACAGATGCCAAACAGAGCCTTACAAATACAGGCACCTCTGAGTACTCCCTGAACTCCCTGGTTGAAGTTAACACTGCAGCTTTGCAGTTTGGGCTTTCTTGTTTTTTTGTTTTTCTTTCCTGGATGCTTATAATACTCCTTTGTTAACAGCAAAATTCAGATGTTTTATGTAGGTATGTCTGGGTACTTGTACTGCTTTTCTAATAATTTATTTTAGTATAAGAAAATCTTTACCTGAGGTCCATAAATTATATTTTATTTTAAGAATCCATGAACTTTGAAATTTTATGCAAAATTATAATTTCTATAGTCTTTCCTAGGAAGAGCTTTATGTTTTCCATTATACTCTAAATTGTGTACTCTGTCCTATTTATCAGCATCATGAGAAAAATTCTGATGCTTCTTTCAAACAGCAGAAACATTTTTCAGTACTGCTGCTAATACTTTTTATAATATTGTGGTGGCATTTTTAATTTATTTAAAACTTTATATCTCAAACATCTTACTTTTTTGATTCCTGCCTACATTACATTATGCTCCCTTTTGACTTTCTGAGGGAAGAGAACAAAATGGTAGCGTAGGAATGTCCTGGACTTACCTCCTTCCAGGGACACACTAAAACTACAACTACACATAGAATGACTCTCTGAGATTTATCTGAAGACTGGCAGAAAAGATTTTCCAAGATAAAACAAAAAAAAAATACATTGAGACATATGGGAGGGGCAGAGATATGATCTGAATGGGACCCACACCTTTAGTGTGGCAACACACAGTCAGAAGGATATCACAACAATGGAGGCCCTCTCTAAGGAGTGAGGGGTCCAAACCCCACATCAGTATCCACAGCCAAGTGGACCTGCACCAGGAAGATGAGCCCCCATAACATTTGGCTTTGAAAACCAGTGGGGCTTATGTCCAGGAGATCCAGAGAGCTGTAAGAAATAAGACACCACTCTTAAAGGGTGCAGGCCAAAATATACTCACTTGGAGTTCCAGTGCAGAGGCAGCTGTTTGAAAGGTGTACATGTTGTACATGTAGGAGATTCATTGACTAATTTGGGGGCAGGTGCTGGGGAGGCAGGGACATGTTGGATCTTTCTCCAGGTACAGAGGTGCTGGTGGGCACCAGAGTTTTTGCTCAACTTCTGCCTAGTTGACCCAACACTAGTGGGCATCATTCCTGACTCACTGCATCTATCCTACTAGCACTGCTTGTGTGCATCAGGTTCACCTATGAACTCACCTTAGTTGGTACTCCTCCAAAGTGGCTGCCCAGTTTACACTCCTGGTGGGCATCCCTGGCCAACACCAGAGTGCCTCCAAAGCAGTCTTTCCTCCACCACACCTGGCAAGCAATCTTAGCCACAGCAGAACCCCTACAAACTGTCCCCTGCTTCACCACACCTGGTGGGTACCCTTGGCCAGCAGTGGAATCGTGTGAAAATAATTCTTTCCTGGGGGCCAGTCCTACACAGCAGAGCACCTGAAACAGTTATGGCCAATGCTTATGCCAGGCACACCAGCAAGCAACCGGGCACACTAGCACACTCACAAAATCATGGCTTAGTTACAAAAGGGAGGTGCATGCAGCCCACTTAAGGGATACTCCTGGAGCACCTTGCAACCAGGGCTGACTGTGCTACTGGGCCCCATAGGACATCTTCTACATAAAGCTACTCCTTCAAAACTGGGATATATAGTTGATCTACCTAATATATAGAAACAGAGTTAAGCAAAATGAGGAAACAAAGAAGTATGTCCCAAATAAAAGAAGAAGACAAAACCTCAGAAAAAGAACTAAATGAAACAGAAATAAGTAATCTACCAGATAAAAGGTTCAAAATAATGGTCATAAAAATATTCACTGAACTCAGGAGAACAATGGAGAAACATAGTGAGAACTTCAAGAAAGAGATAAAAAATACAAAAAAAAAAGTTGAAGAATACCATAACTGAAGTAAAGAATACAATCTCCAGCATATTAGAAGATGCAGAAGATTAGATCAGTGAACTTGATGACAGGTAGTAAAAATCACCTAAGCAAAACATCAAAAATAAAAAATAAATTAAAAATTGAAGATAGTTTAAGAGACTTCTGGGAAATCAACAGTGCTAATATTCACATTGTGGGAGTCCTAGAAGAAGAGAAAAAGAAAGGGAGAGAAAATGTATTTGAAGAAATATAGCTGAAAACTTTCCTAACCTGGAAAAAGAAAAAGACATTCCAGTTCAGGAAGCAGAGAGTCCCAACAAGTTAAACCCAAAGAAACACACACCAAGACACACTATAATTAATGTGTAAAAAGTTAAACAGAGAACTTAAAAGCAACGTGAGAAAAACAATTAGTTATATAAAAGTGAACCCCCACAAGAATTTCAACTCACTGTTCAGGAGAAACTTTAAAAGCCAAAAGGGAGTGGTAGGACTAATTCAAAGTGCTGAAAAAAAAAAAAACTTAAATTTAAAACTCTACCTGGAAAAATTATCATTCAGAATTGAAGGAGAGATAAAGAGCTTCTCAGACAAGCAAAAGCTAAAGGAATTCCTTACCACTAAGCCAACATTAGAAGGGATGTTAAACAAGCTTTAAACAGAAAAGATCATAACTAGACATATAAAAATAAATTTTTAAAATCTCACTGAAAAATTCAAACATAGTAAAGGGTATTGAATCATCTACTTATATAGCTAGTATGAAGATTAAAAGACAAAAGTAGTCAAATTGTCTATATCTACAATAATAGGATAAGGAAAAAATAAAATTTTTAAAACATAAAATATGATATCAAAAACATAAACCATGGGGGGTAAATAAAAATGTAGTTCTTTTAGAATGTGCTCAAACTTAAGTGAGTTTAAAACAGAAGACAATATAAATAGGCTGCTATATAAGAACCTCATGGTAAAAAAAAAAACCTGTAAGAGATACACAAAAAACAAAGAGAAAGGAAAACAAGCATAACACTAAAAATTGTCATCAAATCACAAGTGAAAAGAGCAAAAAAAGAACAAAGGAACAAAAAAGAACTACAAAAAAACCCCAAACAATTAATAAAATGATGGTAAGTACATACAAATCAATAATTGTTTTAAATTTAAATGGACTAAACGCACCATCAAAAGACATAGAATGACTGAATGGATACAGTATAAGACGTATATATATATATATACAATGCCTGCAAGAAATACACTCAGGTCTAAAGTTACACATAGACTGGAAGTGAGGAGGTGACAAACAATATTACATGCAAATGAAAAGGAAAAGAAAGGTAAGGTAGCAACACTTATATCAGACAAGACAGATTTTTAAAACAAAGATTAACAAGACAAAGAAAAGCATTACATAAAAGGAATAATCCAACAAGAAGATATAACACTTGTAACTATATATACACCCAACATAGGAGCACCTAAATACATAAGGCAAATATTCACAGACACAAAGGGAGAAACTGACAGTAACACAATAATAGTAGAGGACTTTAACACCACTTACATCAATGGATCCAGGCAGAAAATAAAAAAGCAACATTGGCTTTAAGTGACACCTTAGAAAACTCTGTCTTAATAGAGACACACAGAACATTTGCTACAAAAATACAAGAATACACATTCTTTTTCAGGTACACATGAACTTTTCTCCAGGATAGACCAACTGTTAGGCTACAAAACAAGTCTCACAAAGTTTAAGAAAATTCTAATCATACAAAGCATCTTTTCTGATGACAAAAATATGAGATTAGAAATCAACTACAAGGAAAATACTGCAAAAAATACAGACATGTGGAGTCTGAATAACACATTACTAAATAACCAATGGGTCATTGAAGAAATGAAAAAAACAAAAAACTTGAGACAAATAAAAATGGAAGCACAATGATCCAAAATCTATTGGATACACAAATGAAGATCTAAGAGGGAACTTTATAGAAATACAGGCTTACATAAGGAAACAAAAATATCTCAAATAAAAAAAAAACTAAATTACACCAATGGAAACTACAGAAAGAAGAACAAACAATATCAAAAGTTAGTAGAAAGAAGGAAATAATAAAGATGAGAGTGAAAATAAATGAAATAGAGACTAAAACCATATAAAAGATCAATGAAAATATGAGCTGGTTCTATGAAAGCATTAAAAAAATTATAAACTTTTAGCCATACTCATCATGTAAAAAAGAAAGAGGGCCAAAATAAATAAAATTGCAAGTGAAAGAGAAGATACAGCTGACACCACAGAAATACAAAGATCATGAGCAACTGCTACAAACAATTACATGTCAACAAATTGGTCAACCAAGATGAAATCGATAAATTCCTAAAAATGTACAATCTTTCAAGAACTGAATCAGGAAGAAATAGAAAATCTGCACAGACTGATCACTAGTAATGAAATTAAATCAATAATCAAAACCTCCAAACATTCAAAATTCCAGGACCAGTCTACACCAGTGATTCTACAAAACATTCTCAAACTATTCCAAAAAAATTGAAGAGAAAAGAATTCTTACAAGGACACCACAAAAAAGAAAATTACAGGTCAATAACTCTGATAAATGCAGATGTAAAATCCCTCAATAAAATATTAGCAAACCTAATCCACCAATACATTAAAAGGATCATACACCATGATCAAAAGGGATTTATCCCAGGGATGAAAGGATGTTTCAACATCTGCAAATCAAAAATTGTGATACACCACATTAACAAATTGAACAATAACAATCAAATACTCATCTCAATTGAGGCAGAAAGAGCTTTTGAACAGTTTAACATCCATATTTGGTAAAAATCTCAAAAGAGTGGGTATAAAGGAACAATTCCTCAACAAAATAATAGCCATATATGACAAGCCCACACCTAACATACTCAATGGCAAAAAGATGAAAGCATTTTCTCTAAGATCAGGGACAAGATAAGAATGCCCACTCTCACCACTTTTATTCAACATAGTATTGGAATCCTAACCACAGTAATTGAGAAAACAAAAAATAAAGGACACCCAGTTGGAAAGGATGCAGTAAGATTCTCACTGTTTACAGAAGACATGATACTATGTATGGAAAACCCTTAATACTCCTTGAGAAAAAGTTGATTACAACTAATAAATTCAGTAAATTTGTAGAATACAAAATTAATGTGAAAAAATCTGTTGTGCTTTTTTCCTCTTAATCTCCTCACCAATTTCTCTCATCTTCTGACATTCCTCCCTTATGTCAACCACCTGTTTGTTCTCTGTATCTATTAATCTGTTTCTGTTCTGTTACATTTGTTCCTTTTCTTTCAGATTCCACATATAAGTGAAATCATGCAGTATTTGTCTTTCTCTGCCTGATTGATGTCACTTAACATAATACCCTCCAGGTCCATCCATGTTGTCACATATAGCAGGATTTCATTTTTTATGGCTGGCAAATACTCCATTGTATATGTATACTGCATCTTCTTTATCCATTCATCTATCAAAGAGGATCTAGGTTGCTTCCATATCTTTGCTATTGTAAAGAATGCTTTGTGACATAAGGATACACATATCTTTTTGAATTAGTGTTTTTGTTTTCATTGGGAAAATTCCCAGGAGTAGAATTGCTGGATTGTGTGGTAGCTATATTTTAATTTTGGGGGGAACCTCTATTCTATTGTCCATTGTGGCTGCACCAAGTTACATCCCCACCAACTGTGCACAAGGTTTTCCTTTTCTCCACATCCTTGCCAACATTTATTTATTTATTTTTAAAATAAATGTATCTATTTATTCATTTATTTAATTTTTGTCTGCCTTGGGTCTTCGCTGCTGCATGCAGGTTTTTTCCAGTTGCTGAGAGAGGGGGCTACTCTTCATTGCAGTGCGCAGGCTTCTCATTGTGGTGGCTTCTCTTGTTGCAAAACATGGGCTCTAGGCATGCGGACATCAGTAGTTGTGGCACACAGGCCTCAGTAGTTGTGACTCATGGACTGTAGAGTGCACGCTCAGTAGTTGAAGCACACAGGCTTAGTTGCTCCTCGGCATGTGGAATCTTCCCAGACAAGGGGTCCAACCAGTGTCCCCTGCATTGGCAGGTGGATTCTTAACCACTGTGCCACCAGGGAAGCCCCTTGACAACAATTATTATTACTCTTATGATAATAGCCTTCTGACAATGTAAGGTAACATCTCATTTTTGTTTTGATTTGTATTTCCCCAGAGATTACTGATGCTGAGCAACTTTTCATGTGTCTCTTGGCCATTTGGATGTCTTCATTGGAAAACTGTGTATTTAGATCATCTGCCCATTTTATAATAGATTTGTTGTTTTGAGTTGAGTTGTATAAGTATTTCGTATATTTTGGATGTTAAACCATTATCAGATCTATCTTATGAAAGCATCTTCTATTCAGTAGATAGCCTTTTCATTTTGTTGATAGTTTTGCTGTACAAAAGGATTTATTTAAAAAAATTATTTTTAAACATGTTTATTGGAGTATAATTGCTTTACAATGGTGTTTTAGTTTCTGCTTCATAAAAAAATGAATCAGTTATACATATACATATATCCCCATAACTCTTCCCTCTTGCATTTCTCTCCATCCCACCCTCCCTATCCCATCTCTCTAGGTGGTCACAAAGCACCGAGCTGATCTCCTTGTGCTATGCAGCTGCTTCCCACTAGCTATCTATTTTGCATTTAGTAGTGTATATATGTCTAGGCCACTCTCTCACTTTGTCCCAGCTTAACCTTCTCCCTCCCTGTATCCTCAAGTCCATTCTCTAGTAGGTCTGCATCTTTATTCCCATCTTGCCCTTAGGGTCTTCATGACCATTTGTTTTGTTTTGTTTTTTAGATTCCATATATATTTGTTAGCATACGGTATTTGCTTTTCTTTTTCTGACTTACTTCACTCTGTATGACAGACATTAGGCCCACCCATATCACTACAAATAACTAAATTTACTTTCTTTATATGGCTGAGTAATATTCCATTGTATATATGTGCCACATCTTCTTCATCCATTCATCTGTTGCTGAACACTTAGTTTGCTTCCATGTCTTGGCTATTGTAAACAGAGCTGCAATGAACATTTTGATACATGACTTTTTGAATTATGGTTTTCTCAGGGTATATGCCCAGTAGTGGGATTGCTGGGTCGTATGGTAGTTCTATTTGTAGTTTTCTAAGGAACCTCCATACTGTTCTCCATAGTGGCTGTATTAATTCACATTCCCACCAACAGCTCAAGAGTGTTCCCTTATCTCCACACCCTCTCCAGAAATTATTGTTTGTAGATTTTTTGACGAGGGCCATTCTGACTGGTGTCAGATGATATCTCATTGTAGTTTTGATTTACATTTCTCTAAGGATTAAAGATGTTGAGTATTCTTTCATGTGTCTGTTGGCAATCTGTATAACATCTTTGGAGAAATGTCTATTCTGCCCATTTGGGGAATGGGTTGTTTGTCTTTTTGATATTGAGTTGCATGAGTTGCTCGTAAATTTTAGAGATGACTCCTTTGTCAGTTTCTTCATTTGCAAATATTTTCTCCGATTCTGAGGGTTGCCTTTTGGTCTTGTTTATGGTTTCCTTTGCTGTGAACAAGTTTCTAAGTTTCATTAGGTGCCACTTGTTTATTTTTCTTTTTATTTCCATTTCTCTAGGAGGTGGGTCAAAAAGGATCTTGCTGTGATTTATGTCATAGAGTGTTCTGTGTATGTTTTCCTTTAAGAATTTTATAGTGTCTGGCCTTACATTTAGGTCTTTAATCCATTTTGAGTTTATTTCTGTGTGCGGTGTTAGGGAGTGTGCTAATTTCATTCTTTTACATGTAGCTGTCCAGTTTTCACATCACCATTTACTGAAGAGGCAGTCTTTTCTCCACTGTATATTCTTGCTTCATTTATCAAAGATTAGGTGCCCATATGTGCGTGGGTTTATCTCTGGGCTTTCTATCCTGTTCCATTGATCTATATTTCTGTTTATGTGCCAGTACCATACTGACTTGATTACTGTAGCTTTGTAGTATAGTCTGAAGTCAGAGAGCCTGATTCCTCCAGCTCCATTTTTCTTTCTCAAGATTGCTTTGGCTATTCATGGTATTTTGTGTTTCCATACAAATTTGAAATATTTTGTTCTAGTTCTGTGAAAAATGCCAGTGGTAGTTTGATAGGGATTGCATTGAATCTGTAGTTGTTTTGGGTAGTAGAGTCATTTTCACAATGCTGATTCTTCCAATCCAAGAAAATGGTATATCTCTGCAGCTGTTTGTATCATCTTTAATTTCTTTCATCAGTGTCTTATAATTTTCTGCATAGAGGTATTTTGTCTCCTTAGGTAGGTTTATTCCTAGATATTTTCTTCTTTTTATTGCAATGGTAAATGGGAGTGCTTTCTTAATTTCACTTTCAGATTTATCATCAATAGTGTATAGGAGTGCAAGAAATTTCTGTGCATTAATTTTGTATCCTGCTACTTTACCAAATTCATTGGCAGGTGATATTAGTTTTCTGGTAGCATCTTTCGGATTCGCTATGCACATTTTCATGTCATCTGCAAACAGTGACACCTTTGCTTCTTTTCTGATTTGGATTCCTTTTATTTCTTTTTCTTCTCTGATTGCTGTGTCTAAAACTTCCAAATCTATGTTGAATAATAGTGGTGAGAGTGGACAACCTTGTCTTGTTCCTGATCTTAGTGGAGATGATTTCAGTTTTTCACCATTCAGAATGATGTTGGCTGTGAGTTGGTCATATATGGTCTTCGTTATGCTGAGTTAAGTTCCCTCTATGCCTACTTTCTGGAGGGTTTTTTATCATAAATCGGTGTTGAATTTTGTCAAAAGCTTTCTCTGCATATATTGAAATGATCATATAGTTTTTCTCCTTCAATTTGTTAATATGGTGTATCACATTGATTGATTTGCATATATAGAAAAATCCTTGCATTCCTGGGATAAACCCCACTTGATCATGGTGTATGATCCTTTTAATGTGCTGTTGGATTCTGTTTGCTAGTATTTTGTTGAGAATTTTTGCATCTATGTTCATCAGTGATATTGGCCTGTAGTTTTCTTTCTTTGTGACATCTTTTTCTGGTTTTGGTATCAGGGTGATGGTGGCTTCGAAGAATGAGTTTGGGAGTGTTCCTCCCTCTGCTATATTTTGGAAGAGTTTGAGAAGGATACATGTTAGTGCTTCTCTAAATTGTTGATAGAATTTGCCTGTGAAGCCATCTGGTCCTGGACTTGTGTTTGTTTGACGATATTTAATCACAGTTTCAATTTCAGTGCTTGTGATTGGTCTGTTCACATTTTCTATTTCTTCCTTGTTCAGTCTCAGTACGTTGTGCATTTCTAAGAATTTGTCCGTTTCTTCAAGCTTGTCCATTTTATTCACATATAGTTGCTTGTAGTAATCTTTCATGATCCTTTGTATTTCTGCAGTGTCACTTGTTACTTCTCATTTTTCATTTCTAGTGTTATTGATTTGAGTCTTTTCCCTTTTTTTCTTGATGAGTCTGGCTAATGTGTTGTCAATTTTGTTTATCTTCTCAAAGAACCACTTTTAGTTTTATTGATCTTTGCTATAATTTCCTTCATTTCTTTTTCATTTACTTCTGATCAGATCCTTATGACTTCTTTCCTTCTGCTAATTTTGTGTTTTTTGTTTTTCTTTCTCTAATTGCTTTAGGTGTAAAGTTAGGTTGTTTATTTGAGATGTTTGTTAAGGTAGGATTGTATTGCTATAAACTTCCCTCTTAGAACTGCTTTTGCTGCATCCCATAGGTTTTGGGTCATCGTGTTTTCATTGTCCTTTGTTTCTAGGTACTTTTTTAATTTCCTCTTTGATTTCTTCAATGATCTCTTGGTTATTAAGTAGTGTATTGTTTAGCCTCCATGTGTTTGTATTTTTTACAGATATTTTCCTGTATTTGATATCTAGTCTTATAGCATTGTTGTCAGAAAATATACTTGATACTATTTCAATTTTCTTAAATTTACCAAGGCTTGATTTGTGACCCATCATATGATCTGTCCTGGAGAATATTCCATGAGCACTTGAGAAGAAAGTGTATTCTCTTGTTTTTCGATGGAATGTCCTATAAATATCAATTAAGTCCATCTTGTTTAATATATCATTTAAACGTGATTTTCCTTATTTATTTTCATTTTGGATAATCTGTCTATTGGTGAAAATGGGGTGTTAAAGTCCCCTACTATGATAGTGTTACTGTCCATTTCCCCTTTTATGGCTGTTAGTATTTGCCTTATGTATTATGGTGCTCCTCTGTAGGGTGCATAAATATTTATAATTGTTATATCTTCTTGGATTGATCCCTTGATCATTATATAGTGTCCTTCTTTGTCTCTTCTAATAGTCTTTGTTTTACAATCTATTTTGTCTGATATGAAAATTGCTACTGCAGCTTTGTTTTGATTTCCATTTGCATGGAATATCTTTTTCCATCCCCTCACTTTCAGTCTGTATGTGTCCCTAGGTCTGAAGTGGGGCTTTTGTAGACTGCATATATACGGGTCTTGTTTTTGTATCCATTCAGCCAATCTGTGTCTTTTGGTGGGATCATTTAATCCATTTACATTTAAGGTAATTATTGATATGTATGTTCCTATTCCCATTTTCTTAATTGTTTTGGCTTTGTAATTGTAGGTCTTTTCCTTCTCTTGTGTTTCCTGCCTAGAGAAGTTCCTTTAGCATTTGTGGTAAATCTGGTTTGGTGGTGCTGATTTCTCTTAGCTTTTGCTTCTTTGTAAAGGTTTTAATTTCTCTGTGAAATCTGAATATGATTCTTCCTGGATAGAGTAATCCTGGTTGTAGGTTTTTCTCCTTCATCACTTTAAATATGTCCTGCCACTCCCTTCTGGCTTGCAGAGTTTCTGCTGAAAGATCAGCTGTTAACTGTTTGGGGATTCCCTTGTATGTTATTTGTTGTTTTTCCCTTGCTGCTTTTAGTCTTTTTTCTTTGTATTTAATTTTTGAAAGTTTGATTAATATGTGTCTTGGCGTGCTTCTCATTGGATTTATCCTGTATGGAACTCTCTGTGTTTCCTGGACTTGATTAGCTATTTATTTTCCCTTATTAGGGAAGTTTTCAACTATAATCTCTTCATAGATGATGTGGTAGTAGTGTGAGAATAAAGGAGAAACTGGTTTTTTCCCTGTACAAAAGCAAAGCAAAATCAGCAATAACACATCAATATTTTCTCTCAACCTCAAGCAGACTCTGTGCTACAGTTAAAGTTTCCTTTTCATTTGATTTTTAATTTTTCCACAAAAACAGACACTTTTTGACTTGAACTTTTCTTAGTTCTTTGCCTTTTTTTTTTTTTTTTTTTTTTTTTTTTGCAGTATGCGGGCCCCTCACTCTTGTGGCCTCTCCCATTGCAGAGCACAGGCTCCAGACGTGCAGGCTCAGTGGCCATGGTTCACGGGCTTAGCTGCTCCACGGCATGTGGGATCCTCCTGGACTGGGGTACGAACCCGTGTCCCCTGCATCGGCAGGCGGACTCTCAACCACTGTGCCACCAGGGAAGCCCTGTTTGCCATTTCTTAATTAAAACACCTCCATCTTGATATCATTTGTGAATTTTCCTGATTATCAATTTTGCTAATGTGACTAAAACTAACAGTAATTTGAGATTGTGGCATCTGATTTTGGAGGGTGTAGAATTTATATTTATTTAATGCTCCATTACATTATTTATCTACCATGATCAAAAATTAAAATATAATGTATACTAAATAAACATATATTTCCAAATACTACAAGCTTTCTACCTTAAATGTTAGTTTTTAGTCATTTGGGGGAAATATTTCTAAAGCTTAATTCATCCTAACCTGTTCTCTTAAACAGAGTACACGTTATAGAATTTAATACTTTCTTCATGGTTGAATTTCTTTATGGTAATAAAACATTTTAATGATGTAAGGCCCTCAGTAACCTCATGGTTACTTCAGAAGGAAGTACTCTTTACCCATTCACTAAAAATTATACAATTACACTCTTTTTTTCTGTTACACTTACTTCTGATTCATTTGAGTTCGGTGATATGCAAGGCAAATCTTGTTGAGAGGTTTTGGGAAAGAAGTTTATGTCTACTTAAGAGCAATCCAAGAGAGGAGGGACCCTTTTTATCAAATGTCATTTGATAGCTGGTAAATATGGAAACTTGATGAAATTTGTCTGTGTAAGACATATGGAAGATTTCAAGGAAACAGAACAAGAGTTAACACCCACCCTAGTTGTATAAATTTGATTATTAATGAATCTGATTGGAATTAGGTTTTTTGTCACTTTACATTAAAAAATTTCTAACATATATTACAGTAAAAAATAAACCGAATTTATTACATCTGTTTTAGTTGCTTGAAAACTCACTTTTCCTTGATCTTATCCATTGCTTCATTTTGGAAAACTATTCTGTAGGGGCCATGTTGTTATAATATGTATATAGATCTATCCATCTACCTATCTATCTACCTATCTATCTATCTATCATTATTTCTTCTCATTATTTAATTTTGTGCATACAGTCCTTTTTGAAATTTCAAATATCAGCTATCTATATCGATATCCATCAATAGGCAAATATATTGGATCATCTTATGAATGATCAATACTATTATCTAGATAGTTATACAAAAATAACATTTTCTAATTATCCTTGATTCTTGCTTCTATTAAAAATAATTTCCAACAGCTAAAATAGGGATATATATTTACGCAAAATCATATGTCTAAAATTATTCCCTACATCTCAACTTTTGTGTAGCTAACTCATGTGAAAACAAGATAATAAATAAATAAATGTAAGTATTCTTTGTCTATAACTGGGCACTAGAAAAAGTTATATTAGAAGATAAATAGGACAACGCTTTTACAGGCCATTTCATCCTGACTTGTTTCAATGTCAGTTTTGAATATTGCAAGACAATATTTTTACTTCAGTAATAAAATGTTATTTTCTAAATTACTGAAGTACCATTGAGTTAATTATTACATTACTTTCAGGTGAATGACAGTGGTTCAATATTTTTATATATTACAAAATAATCACCACAATAATCTAGTAATCATCTGTCACAGTACAAAAGTATTACAATATTATTGACTATATTCCCTGCACTGTATATTATATCACTGTGTTTTATTTACTTTTAACTGGAAGCTTAGTTTTTAATAGCTTTTAATAGTTTTTAATCTCCCTTACCTATTTTACTCATCCACTCCCCCCATCAACCACCACTTTGTTCTCTGTATTTATGACTCTATTTCACTTAGCATAATACCCTCTAGGTACATCCATGTTGACACAAATGGAAATATTTCATTCTTTTTTATGGCTGAGTAACAGTCCATTATGAACATAGGGGTGCGTATATCTTCTCAAATTAGTGTTTTGTTTTCTTGAGGTAAATATTCAGAAATGGAATTGCTGAATCTTATACTAGTTCTATTTTTAATTTTTTGAGAACATCCATAATGCTTTCATAGTGGCTGCATGAATTTAAATTTCCACCAACAGTGCATGAAGGATCCCTTTTCTCCAAATCCTCATCAACACTTGTCAATTTTTGTCTTTTTGATAACAGCCATTCTGACAGGGGTGAGGTGATATCTCATTGTGGTTTTGTTTTCCATTCCCTTGATCATCAGTGATGTGAGCAGCTTTTCAGATGTCTGTTGGCCATCCATATGTCTTCTTTGAAAAACTGTCTATTTAAGTCCTCTGACTTTTTTTTTTTAACATCTTTATTGGGCTATAATTGCTTTACAGTGGTGTGTTAGTTTCTCCTTTATAACAAAGTGAATCAGTTATACATATACATATGTTTCCATATGTCTTCCCTCTTGCATATCCCTCCCTACAACCATCCCTATCCCACCCCTCCAGGTGGTCACAAAGCACCGAGCCAATATCCCTGTGCTATGCGACTGCTTCCCACTAGCTATCTACCTTACATTTGGTAGTGTATATATGTCCATGCCTATCTCTCACTTTGGCACAGCTCACCCTCCCCCCACCCAGTATCCTCAAGTCCATTCTGTAGTAGGACTCTGTCTTTATTCCTGTCTTACCCCTAGGTTCTTCATGATTTTTTTTTCTTAAATTCCATATATATATGTGTTAGCATACGGTATTTGTCTTTCTCTTTCTGACTTACTTCACTCTGTATGACAGACTCTAGGTCTATCCACCTCATTACAAATAGCTCAATTTCATTTCTTTTTATGGCTGAGTAATATTCCATTGTATATATGTGCCACATCTTCTTCATCCATTCATCTGAAGATGGGCACTTAGGTTGTTTTTATCTCTGGGCTATTGTAAATAGAGCTGCAATGAACATTTTGGTGCATGACTCTTTTTGAATTTTGGTTTTCTCAGGGTATAGGCCAGGTAGTGAGATTGCTGGGTCATATAGTAGTTTTATTTGTAGTTTTTTAAGGAACCTCCATACTGTTCTCCATAGTGACTGTACCAATTCACATGCTCACCAGTGGTGGAAGAGTGTTCCCTTTTCTCCACACCCTCTCCAGCATTTATTGTTTCTAGATTTTTTGATGATGGCCTTTCGGACTTGTGTGAGATGATATGTCATTGTAGTTTTGATTTGCATTTCTCTAATGATTAATGATGTTGAGCATTCTTTCATGTGTTTGTTGGCAGTCTGTATATGTTCTTTGGAGAAATGTCTATTTAGGCCTTCTGCCCATTTTTGGATTGGGTTGTTTGTTTTCTGGTTATTGAGCTGCATGAGCTGCTTGTAAATTTTGGAAATTAATCCTTTGTCAGTTGCTTCATTTGTAAATATTTTCTCCTATTCTGAGGGTTGCCTTTTGGTCTTGTTTATGGTCTCCTTTGCTCTGCAAAAGCTTTGACGTTTCATTAGGTCCCATTTTTTTATTTTTGTTTTTATTTCCGTTTCTCTAGGAGGTAGGTCAAAAAGGACTTTGCTGTGATTTATGTCACAGAGTGTTCTGCCTATGTTTTCCTCTAAGAGTTTGATAGCTTCTGGCCTTATATTTAGGTCTTCAATCCATTTTGAGTTTATTTTTGTTTATGGTGTTAGGTAGTGATTTAATCTCATACTTTTACATGTACATGTCCAACTTTCCCAGCACCACATATTGAAGAGGCTGTCCTTTCTCCACTATACATTCCTGCCTCCTTTATCAAATATAAGGTGACCATATGTGCGTGGGTTTATCACTGGGCTTACTATCCTGTCCCATTGATCTATCTTTCTGTTTTTGTGCCAGTACCATACTGTCTTGATTACTGTAGCTTTGTAGTATAGTCTGAAGTCTGGGAGCCTGATTCCTCCAGCTCCGTTTTTTGTTCTCAAGATTGCTTTTGTTATTCGGGTTCTTTTGTGTTACCATACAAATTGTGAAATTTTTTGTTCTAGTTCTGTGAAAAATGCCAGTGGTAGTTTGATAGGGATTACATTGAATCTGTAGATTGCTTTGGGTAGTAAAGTCATTTTCACAATGTTGATTCTTCCAATCCAAGAACACGGTATATCTCTCCATCTATTTGTATCATCTTTAATTTCTTTCATCAGTGTCTTATAATTTTCTGCATACAGGTCTTTTGTCTCCTTAGGTAGGTTAATCCTAGATATTTTATTCCTTTTTTTGCAGTGGTAAATGGGAGTGTTTTCTTGATTTCACTTTCAGATTTTTCATCATTAGTGTATAGGAATGCCAGAGACTTCTGTACCTTAATTTTGTATCCTGCAACTTTACCGATTTCATTGATTAGCTCTAGTAGCTTTCCAATGGCATCTTTAGGATTCTCTAAGTATACTTTCATGTCATCTGCAAACAGTGACAGATTTACTTCTTCTTTTCCAATTTGGATATCTTTTATTTCCTTCTCTTCTCTGATTGCTGTGGCTAAAACTTCCAAAACTATGTTGAGTAAGAGTGGTGAGAGTGGGCAACCTTGTCTTGTTCCTGATCTTAGTGGAAATGCTTTCAGTATTTCACCATTGAGGATGATGTTGGCTGTGGGTTTGTCATATATGGCCTTTAATATGTTGAGGAAAGTTCCCTCTATGCCTACTTTCTACAGGGTTTTTATCATAAATAGGTGTTGAATTTTGTCAAAAGATTTCTCTGCATCTATTGAGACGATCATATGGTTTTTCTCTTTCAATTTGTTAATATGGTGTATCACATTGATTGATTTGCGTATATTGAAGAATACTTGCATTCCTGGAATAAACCCCAGTTGATCATGGTGTATGATCCTTTTAATATGCTGTTGGATTTTGTTTGTTAGTACTTTGTTGAGGATATTTGCATCTATGTTCATCAGTGATATTGGCTTGTCGTTTTCTTTCTTTGTGACATCCTTGTCTGATTTTGGCACCAAGGTGATGGTGGCCTTGTAGGATGAATTTGGGAGTGTTCTTTCCTCTGCTATATTTTGGAAGAGTGAGAAGGATAGGTGTTAGCTCATCTCTAAATGTTTGATAGAATTCGCCTGTGAAGCCATCTGGTCCTGGGGTTTTGTTTGTTAGAAGATTTTTAATCACAGTTTCAATTTCAGTGCTTGTGATTGATCTGTTCATATTTTCTATTTCTTCCTGATTCAGTCTCGGCAGGTTGTGTATTTCTAAGAATTTGTCCATTTCTTCCAGGTTGTTCATTTGGTTGGCATAGAGTTGCTTGTAGTAATCTCTCATGATCTTTTGTGTTTCTGCAGTGTCAGTTGTTACTTCTGGTTCATTTGTAACTCTATTGATTTGAGTCTTCTCCTTTTTTTTTTTTTTGATGAGTCTGGCAAATGGTTTATCTATTTTGTTTATCTTCTCAAAGAACCAGCTTTTAGTTTTATTGATCTTTGCTATCACTTCCTTTATTTCTTTTTCATTTATTTCTCATCTGATTTCTTTCCTTCTGCTAACTTTGGTTTTTTTTTTGTTCTGATTTCTCTAATTGCTTTAGGTGCAAGGTTAGGTTGTTTATTCAAGATGTTTCCTGTTTCTTAATGTGGGCATGTATTGCTCTAAACTTCCCTCTTAGAACTCCTTTTGCTGCATCCCATAGGTTTTGGGTTGTCATGTTTCCTTGTCATTTGTTTCTAGGTATTTTTTGATTTCCTCTGTGTTTTCTTCAGTGATCATTTCGTTATTAAGTAGTGTATTGTTTAGCCTCCATGTGTTTGTATTTTTTACAGATCTTTTCCTGTAATTGATATCTAGTCTCCTAGCGTTGTGGTCAGAAAAGATACTTGATACAATTTCAATTTTCTTAAATTTACCAAGACTTGATTTGTGACCAAAGATATGATCTATCCTGGAGAATGTTCCATGAGCACTTGAGAAAAATGTGTATTCTCTTGTTTTTGTATGGAGTGCCCTATAAATATCAATTAAGTCCATCTTGTTTAATGTATCATTTAAAGCTTGTGTTTCCTTATTTATTTTCATTTTGGATGATCTGTCCATGGGTGAAAGTGGGGTGTTAAAGTACCCTACTATGAATGTGTTACTATTGATTTCCCCTTTTATGGCTGTTAGTATTTGCCTTATGTATTGAGGTACTTCTATTTTTGGAGCATAAATGCTTACAATTGTTATATCTTCTTCTTGGATTGATATCTTGATCATTAAGTAGTGTCCTTCTTTGTCTCTTGTAATAGCCTGTATTTTAAATTCTATTTTGTCTCATATGAGAATTGCTACTCCAGCTTTCTTTTGGTTTCCATTTGCATGGAATATCTTTTCCATCCCCTTACTTTCAGTCTGTATTTGTCTCTAGGTCTGAAGTGGGTCTGTTGTAGACAGCATATATATGGGTCTTGTTTTTGTGTCCATTCAGCCAATCTGTGTCTTTTGATGGGAGCATTTAGTCCATTTACATTTAAGGTAATTATCGATATGTATGTTCCTATTCCCATTTTCTAAATTGTTTTGGGTTTGTTATTGTAGGTCTTTTCCTTCTCTTGTGTTTCTTGCCTAGAGAAGTTCCTTTAGCGTTTCTTGTAATGCTGGTTTGGTGGTGCTGAACTCTCTCAGCTTTTGCTTGTCTGTAAAGGTTTTAATTTTTCCATTAAATCTGAATGAGAACCTTGCTGGGTAGAGTAATCTTTGTTGCAGGTTTTTCTTCTTCATCACTTTAAATATGTCCTGCCACTCCCTTCTGGCTTGTAGAGTTTCTGCTGAAAGATCAGCTGTTAACCTAATGGGGATTCACTTGTGTGTTATTTTTCCCTTGCTGCTTTTAATATGCTTTCTTTGTATTTAATTTTTGAAAGTTTGATTAATATGTGTCTTGACGTATTTCTCCTTGGATTTCTCCTGTATGGGACTCTCTGTTCTTCATGGAGTTGATTAACTATTTCTTTTCCCATATTAGGGAAGTTTTCAACTGTTATCTCTTCAAATATTTTCTCAGTCTCTTTCTTTTTCTCTTCTTCTTCTGGAACCACTATAATTTGAATGTTGGTGTGTTTAATGTTGTCCCAGAAGTCTCTGAGACTGTCCTCAGTTCTTTTCATTCTTTTTTCTTTATTCTGAAATGCAGTAGTTATTTCAACTATTTTATATTCCAGGTCACTTATCCGTTCTTCTGCCTCAGTTATTCCGCTATTTACCCCATCTAGAGTACTTTTAATTTCATTTATTGTGTTGTTCATCATTGTTTGTTTCATCTTTAGTTCTTCTACGTCCTTGTTAAATGTTTCTTGCATTTCATCTATTCTGTTTTCAAGATTTTGGATCTTTACTATCATTATTCTGAATTCTTTTTCAGGTAGACTGCCTATTTCCTCTTCATTTGTTAGGTCTGGTGGGTTTTTACCTTGCTCCTTC
Organism: Pseudorca crassidens; assembly: GCF_039906515.1. Lineage (NCBI taxonomy): Eukaryota > Metazoa > Chordata > Mammalia > Artiodactyla > Delphinidae > Pseudorca > Pseudorca crassidens. The sequence goes on along the minus strand of NC_090309.1, from coordinate 24,557,805 downwards.
ATCTGATGTGTGTTTTTCTGTCTTCTCATTTTGCTTATCTTACTGTGTTTGGGGTCTCCTTTTTGCAGGCTGCAGGTTCGTAGTTCCCGTTGTTTTTGGTGTCTGTCCCCAGTGGCTAAGGTTGCTTCAGTCGGTTGTGTAGGGACTAGTGCCTTTGTTCTGGTGGATGAGGCTGGATCTTGTCTCTCTAGTGGGCAGGTCCACATATTGTGGTGTGTTTTGGGGTGTCTGTGGACTTATTATAATTTTAGACAGCCTCTCTGCTAATGGGTTGGTTTGTGTTACTGTTTTGATAGTTGTTTGGCATAGGGTGTCCAGCACTGTAGCTTGCTGGTCGTTGAGTGAAGCTGGGTGCTGGTGTTGAGATGGAGATCTCTGGGAGATTTTCACCATTTGATATTATGTGGAACTGGGAGGTCTCTGTGGAGCAGTGTCCTGAAGTTGGCTCTCCCACCTCAGAGGCACAGCACTGACTCCTGGCTGCAGCACCAAGAGCCTTTCCTCCACATGGCTCAGAATAAAAGGGAGAAAAATTAGAGAGAAATAATTAGTAAGTAGGAAGAAAAAGAAAGAAATAAAGGAAGGAAGGAAGGAAGGAAAGAAGGAAGAAAGAAAGAAAGAAGAAAAGAAGGAAAGAAAAAAAGAAAGGAAGAAGGGAGGGACGGAGGGATGGAGGGACAAAGGGAGGGAGGGACAGTGGGAGGAAGGAAGGAAGGCAGAAAGGAGGGAAGGAAGGAAAAAAAAGGAAGAAGGAAGATAAATTAAAATAAAATAGAGTAAAATATAATAAAGGTATTAAATTAAAAAATAATTATTAAGAAAAAAAATTAAAAAGAAAAAAACGGACAGATAGAACCTTAGAACAAATGGTGGAAGCAAAGGTATACAGACAAAATCTTATACAGAAGCATACACGTACACACTCACAAAAAGAGGAAAAGGGGAAAAAATCATAAATCTTGCTCTCAAAGTCCACCTCCTCAATTTGTGATCATTCGTTGTCTAACGGAGGGAAGGAAGGAAAGAAAGAAAGAAGACAAAATAAAATAAAATAGAGTTATTAAAATTAATTATTAAGAAAGAAAAAAAAAAAACGGATGGATAGAACCCTAGGACAAATGGTGGAAGCAAAGCTATCCAGACAAAATCTCACACAGAAGCATACACATACACACTCACAAAAAGAGGAAAAGGGAAAAAATCTTAAACCTTGCTCTCAAAGTCCACCTCCTCAATTTGGGATGATTTGTTGTCTATTCATGTATTCCACAGATGCAGGGTACATCAAGTTGATTGTGGAGCTTTAATCCACTGCTTCTGAGGCTGCTGGGAGAGATTTCCCTTTCTCTTCTTTGTTCGCAGAGCTCCCAGGGGCTCAGCTTTGGATTTGGCCCTGCCTCTGCATGTAGGTCGCCATAGGGCGTCTGTTTTTCGCTCAGACAGGACGGGGTTAAAGGAGCCGCTGATTCGGGGGCTCTGGCTCACTCAGGCCGGGAGGAGGGAGGGGCACGGAGTGCAGGGCAAGCCTGCGGCTGCAGAGGCCAGCATGACATTGCACCAGCCTGAGGCTCGCCGTACGTTCTCCCGCGGAAGTTGTCCCTGGGGAACCCGGCCGTGGCAGGGTGCACAGCCTCCCCGGAAGGGAGGTGTGGATAGTGACCTGTGCTCGCATACAGGCTTCTTGGCGGTGGCAGCAGCAGCCTTAGCGTCTCCTGCCCGTCTCTGGGGTCCACGCTTTTAGCCGCAGCTCGCGCCCATCTCTGGAGCTCCTTTAAGCAGCACTCTTAATCCCCTCTCCTTGTGCACCAGGAAAGAAAGAGGGAAGAAAAAGTCCCTTGCTTCTTCGGCAGCTCCAGACCTTTTCCTGGACTCCCTTCCGGCTAGCTGTGGTGCACTAACCCCATCAGTCTGTGTTCATGCAGCCAACCCCAGTCCTCTCTCTGTGCTCCAACCAAAGCCGGAGCCTCAGCTCGCAGCCCCGCTTGCCCCGGCGGGTGAGCAGAGAAGCCTCTCGGGCTCGTGAGTGCCTGTCGGCACCGAGCCTCTGTGCAGGAATCTCCCCGCTTTGTCCTCTGGTCCTCTGCACCCCTGTTGCTGGGCTGTCCTCCATGGCTCCGAAGCTCTGCCCCTCCACCACCCGCAGTCTCCACCCACGAAGGGGCTTCCTAGTATGTGGAAAACTTTCCTCCTTCACAGCTCCCTCCCACTGGTGCAGGTCCCGTCCCTATTCTTTTGTCTCTGTTTTTTCTTTTTTCTTTTGCCCTACCCAGGTACGTGGGTAGTTTCTTGCCTTTTGGGAGGTCTGAGGTCTTCTGCCAGTGTTCAGTAGGTGTTCTGTAGGAGTTGTTCCATGTGTAGATGTATTTCTGGTGTATCTGTGGGGAGGAAGGTGATCTCTGCGTCTTACTCTTCCGCCATCTTCCCCTCGTCCCCTGACTTTTTTTTTTAATTGTGTTGTTGTTTTGCTGTTGGATTCTATGAGTTCTTTTTTTTTTTTTTTGCGGCATGCAGGGCTCTCACCGCTGTGGCCTCTCCCGCTGCGGAGCACAGGCTCCGGACGCGCAGGCCCAGCGGCCATGGCTCACAGGCCCAGCCGCTCCGCGGCATGTGGGATCCTCCCAGACCGGGGCACGAACCCATGTCCCCTGCATCGGCAGGCGGACTCTCAACCACTGCGCCACCAGGGAAGCCCTATGAGTTCTTTTTATATTTTGGGTATTAAAACCTTATCACATGTAACAGTTGAAGTATATTCTCCCATTCAGTTGGCTGCCTTTTCATTTTGTTGCTAGTTTCTTTTGCAGTGCAAAAGCTTTTTAGATTGATGTAATCACATTTGTGGGGTTTTTCTTTTTTTGTTTGTTTGTTTTTTCTTTTTACTTTTGTTGTCCTTGCTTGAGGAGACACATCCAAAAAACATTGCTAATGTCAAAGAGCAATGTCAAAGAGCATACTGCCTATGTTTTCTGTTTTATGGCTTCAGGCCTTAAATTCAAATATTTAATCCATTTTGAGTTGATTTTTGTGTGTGGGGTATTAAAGTAGTCCTCTTTGAGTCTTTTGCATGGAGCTGTCCAGTTTGCCCACACTGTATATTCTAACCTCATTTTTCATAATTGACCAGATATGTGTGGGTTTATTTCTGCATTCTCTATCTTGTTGTTGATCTATGTGTCTGTTTTTGTGCAAATATCATATCATTTTGATTAACATAGCTTTGTAGTATAGTTTCAAGTCTGGGTGCATAATACTTCCAGCTTTGTTCTTCATTCATGAGATTGGGCTATTCAGGAGCCTTTGTGTTTCCATACAAATTTTAGAATTATTTGATCTAGGTTTGTGAAAAATGCCATTGGTATTTTGGTAGGGGTTGTATTGAATCTGTAGATTACCTTAGGTGGAATGTTCATTTTAACAATATTAACTCTTCCAATCCATGAGCACAGTATATTTTCCCATTTGTTTGTGTTGTCTTCAATTTCTTTAATCAATGTGTTATAGTTTTCCTAGTACATGTCTTTTACCTCCAAGTTTATATTTATTCTTAGGTATTTTATTCTTTTTTTAACATATTTATTGGAGTATAATTGCTTTATAATGGTGTGTTAGTTTCTGCTTCATAACAAAGTGAATCAGCTATACATATACATATATCCCCATATCTCCTCCTTCTTGCTTCTCCCTCCCACTCTCCCTATCCCACCCCTCTAGATGGTCACAAAGCAGTGAGCTAATCTCCCTGTGCTATGTGTCTGCTTCCCACTAGCTACCTATTTTACATTTGGTAGTATATATAAGCCCATGCCACTCTCTCACTTTGCCCCAGCTTACACTTCCACCTCCCTGTGTTCTCAAGTCCATTCTCTACGTCTGTGTCTTTATTCCTGTCCTGCCCCTAGGTTCTTCATAACTCTTTTTTTTTAGATTCCATATATATGTGTTAGCATACGGTATTTGTTTTTCTCTTT